>NC_138776.1:109303396-109368396 GCF_965119305.1 Pelophylax lessonae
CTTCCTGGTTTCTGGTAGGCTAAAATGATGTCATACATCCCAGGAGTCTGCATGGGCATTTTTTAAATTTCATCTGAAGGAGGTAAGACGGGGCTTTCTCAGCAAAGCCCACCCTCCTGCCTGCATGCCTGACCTAAGGGCAGATGATTTCCAGGAAGTAATTCTTACTCATGAAGGTCACAGCTAGAAATGCTAGGGGGGTGTTTTTCAAAGTGCATGGAGACATGGATGGATGGGTGCTTTAGATATTAAAAATAAATGAAATAATTCAAATCTGTAAAGAAAAGCGCACGCAACCTCGGGCAATAACGCTTTAATAAAGGACAACAACACAGTACATTGGAATTGCACTCACACTTTTCCTTTAAGACAATCGCTTTACAGCATTCCAACAGGAGCTACTCGCTCCTCCCGTCCCTCCAGATGGTGACTCTGCGGTCTCCTCATTCGCGGCTGCCGTCGCTGTTTCCCCGCTCTCCTTCACTTCCTGTGTTGCCTGGTCACCGGATGCCGGTTCTAGTGTGCCTGCGCACTATACCAACGTAATCTACGGCGCCTCAGGAGAGCCTCAGCCAAAGCCGGAGCCACAAGTTGTACGGAGCTGCGAGGTGGGAGATTCAAGACACGGGTGCACTGCCTCTGCTGTTACTACGGACAACGCGTTTCGGAGGCGGAGCCTCCTTCCTCAGGTCCCATGAAATAGCGTTTTCAGTTTGGAGTGTGGAAATACAGTGTAGTTACATATTGACTTCCCTCCCCAACACTCACCTGTCCAGGAAACCCAGCTTTGTCCTGAGGCGATCTCCTGTTCAGTTGTTAGTGTTGAGCCTAACTATAACCACTTCTGGACCCCCCCATGCATATATTCTACGGCAGGGCGGCCCTTCAGCGCAAAATCACGTACCCGAACTTCTTTTTTTTTCTGGGTCTGGGGCGCACATGCACGCCATCGGCCACCCACTACTGCTGTGATTGGACACAGCAGGAGCCAATCAGTGGGTCCAGTGGACTCGATGTTCACCGGGACCCAGCGATCATTTCCGAGAGAGGCGGAATGGCGGTCTTGCTATGTAAACAAACAGATCGCCGTTCTGTCAGATGGAAAGATGGAGATCGTGTTTCTGCTAAGCAGCAACACGGATCTCTGTCTCTGGCAAAGCACCTCCCCCACACAGTTAGCAAGCACTCCCAGGGAACACATTTAAAACTTTAATCGCCCCTGATGTTAACCCCTTCCCTGCCAGTGTCATTAGTACAGTAACAGTGCATTTTTTTAGCACTGATCACTATATCACCATATTAGTGTCAATGGTCCCAAAAAAGTGTCCTTTAGTGTCAGATTTGTCTGCCGCAATGTCGCAGTCTTGGTAAAAATTGCTGATCGCTGCCATTAATAGTAAAAAAAATAAAAATTCCATAAATCTATCCCATAATTTGTAGATGCTATAACTTTTGTGCAGGAATTTAGTTTTTTTTTTACAAAAACATGTAGCAGAAAATATATTGGCCTAAACTGATGAAGAAATTAGATTTTTTACATTTTTTATTGGATATGTTTTTAGCAGAAAGTAAAAAATACAGTTTTTTTTTTTTAATTTTAAATTGTTGTTCTTTTTCTTTGTTGATTGCGCAAAAAATAAGAGGTGATCAAATACCACCAAAAGAAAGCTCTATTTGTTCGAAAAAAAGGACATACATTTTATTTGGGTACAGTGTTGCAGGACCGCGCAATTGTTTGTTAATGTAATGCCGTATCGCAAAAATGCCCTGGTCGTGAAGGGGGGTAAACCTTCTGGAGCTGTAGTGGTTAAAGAAAACCGATTGCTTTGCCCTGCATGTTCAAATCAATGTTTAAATCTCCTGTATGTTCCAGTCTTCCTGCTCAAAGATTCATTTAAGTCTAACTTTTTTTTTAATCTATAGGAAACCTGTAATAAGATAATATGTATGTTGTCCTTTGCTAGTTGCCTAGCTGCAATGCCAATCCAAAAACTTAGATACTTTCGAATGTATTGACCTGGGCAGAAGCTCAAAATGTCAATCATTGTCAGTCAACCAAAGTATATTTTCAAAAAGAGGCAGTGATAACCCCTATATTTCTCTACAGGTTTTTATAAACTAACAGTTACTACTAATGTTCTGTTCATATAAGTTTATTTCCAAAGTTGAGTCAAGATGCTCTGACCAATGAATCTTTTTGCTTTCAAAATGCTAATGCTGATGTGTTGACTGAATGGCTGGAAGACTGTCTATCACAAGTGGGTCCCTGGTATGCATTATTTCTTTGATTTCCCTACAGCCTTATTTGCTTACGGCAAATTTGTCATTTTTTCTATTATTTCAATTTCCATCTAATGTTTCTTTTATATAAGTAAATAAATTATTTTGAATTTCTGGTCTTTTAAAGTTGGCTTTTTTACATTACTTTAAAGCAGGAACAATGTCCTATATGTTATAAAATTATATATTTAATCCAACAGAGCAGAGCCTGCTGTGACGTCATCTTGCTAATCGGAAGTCAAAGAACAAACACAAGGGCGCACCGGCCTAGTGCATTATCCTCTATAAAGGTTTTTTAAAGGTTTGATAAAGTTTTATTAAATAAAAGGTATAAAAATACTCACAAACAGAGTCTTGGTAAAAGCATATCAAATGGATACAGTGCCATCCGCATCAGAACCACAAGGTGTAGCGTCCTCTGAAGCTTGGCTTACACTTTTCGAGGCTTCACCTCTTCTTCAGAGCCCCTCTCTAGGCCGGTGCACCCTTGTGTTTGTTCTTTGATTTTAGTGGTCTCAGACTACCCTGATCTTGAAACGGGGCTGCAAGGCCGAAGTATCCAAGCAAAGCCAAGTAGAAAGTCTTTGGTAGCCGCATGATTGTGGCTGGATGTGGTTAGAAGATAACCTCTCATAGCGCAGTAGATAGGTGTTTTGCATCAACTTTTTGTTTTGGGCTTATCGGAAGTCAGCGGAGGCCCATTTTGTTGGTTACTTGCCAGAGTTTTGTGTACAAGCGCTATGTTACATCTTGATGAGTGTTCCTACTTTTTAATAAAGGACAGTTTTAAACTGGTATACACTATGAGGAGTTCTATTTGATATGTTAATACCTGGATGGATTTAATATTGTTCCTTTGGAGTGTCCCATTACATGGTGATGGTACTTCTTGTTTGCTGATGACCACATTCAAACTGTTCTGGTAAGCATATTTGGTATTTCCTGGTAGAGGTGCTCACCTTTCCAACTGATTTTATTTTAGGACTGAATTTTTTTCCTTGGTATTGGACTTTCTTATTTATAGGGATCTTTTCACATAATTTCTTGCACTTTGATGTTGGAAAAGTAGCGCAACATTCTATATTGCATCCTTTTGATTAGGTATATATCACATGATATGTGTGCAATTTCTTCCTTTTACTAATACTCATTTTTTTTTCGCCTGAGCGCAGTAAACATATTTTATATAACAAATATTTATTCCAAGGTTATAACTAAATTTCACTGGACATTTTTCAAGGAAAAAGTGACAGCAACACGCTCAGACAATGTCCAAATAACTTACCCTGGCTCCAAGGTGCTCATTTCCGCTGCCCGCTTCCTTCCCTATCCTTATTTCATTAATATTTATATTCAGTCACTTAGGTTCAGAACATTTTTGGATTTATACTTTATTTGTTAAGTTCTTGCAGGCATTTTTTGTGATGTTCCTCACTGATGACACCCAATGGGATTGCATGCTATGTCGAATTCTTGTACAATGTAGTATCAGTAATGCGGATAGCCAATTTCTTATACACTCTGATTTTTAATAAAAATAGATACATTTATTAAAACAACTTTATAAAAAGTGACAGTGTTCGACATAGTTTGTCAGCTGTGATAGCGTGGATGTGTAAAGATTTGTGTAAAAAAATATTCTAATACAACATATGAAAGGTTGTTTCATACCTCCTGGGCAGTCCCATGTTCCAAAGATAGAAGTTCCTGATCCCCCCACTATGTTCTGTGGTTCCTTCTGCTGGTCCCTACCACACTAGAGTGCACAGCACTGACATATAGGCAAGTAGATCAATCCACTTAGATTAATGGGGGACAGGACAGCAGTGACAAGTTGTGGGAGAGCTATTAAATATATTCTTTGTAAGTGACACTTTATGGCACTTTAGCACTTTAATTTTAGCGACAGATACACTTTAAAGACAATCTGTGAAAGAAATAAAAAAAACAAATGTGTTGCCAGTATAAAATGCTGGCACAAAGAGGAGGATCCACTTACCATGATTAATAAATGGTTAAATGCCTGGCTGGTCTGGCAGACAAAGCTTTGGCATATGCTACACATTCCTATTGGCAAATGAGGTTGTGTATCGTGGTTGGTAGGAATGAGTGGGAGGTAGCTGCAGTGTCAGCGTCACTTGTGGGAGCAAGTGACGGGGAGCGCACCACCGAGGTTGTAAACCCAACAGCTGACTGCTGAGGGTTGATGGTTCAAAGAAGCAGCTACACAGGGTTGCAGCCACTGTCCTGGACAGGGAGCTAGAGCATAAGATTCCCCAGGGCACGGAGTTTAAGTGCCAGCAGGTTTTCAACAGAGCCTCTGATGGTGAGGATTGACATGGCTGCAGCTGACTCCAGGTTCTCCCAGCTCACTCTCACGGCTGGCTCTGGTGGATGGAGAGGAAGCAGCAGTACAAGGCCACAAGGGATAGTCAGGAGAACAAGTCAAAGGTTGGGCAACAAACGGACAGGGGTAGTAAGAAGGACAAGCCAAAGGTCAGGGCAATAAGCAGACAGGGATGGTCAGGTAAACAAGCCAAAGTCAGTACACAGAGATCAGACCTAAAGAGCACACATCAAGAAACACTCAGGGAAGCCTTCACACAATTGTTGCCCGGACAAAACATCTGCCTGCTCAGCAGGGATCAGCAGACAAATCCCCCTCTCAGCAGGGCAATCCGCTGGTGGAATCTGCCCATCTTAAAGAGCCCTAGTATTTTAAAAGTTCTAGTTTAGGATTGCACTTTAGGTCACATAGCATTTTTCATAAAGAGGTTATTGGATCATTAATTTTTGCCCTTCAGGTTTCCTTCAAAAAAGGTATGCTTGGTGCAAAGCAGTCTGGATTTGCTCATTTACTCAATACATTAGGATTCAGCAATGTTTCTGGCAAATGGTTTAATAGCCAGAAGATCAATCAGGCCCCCATTTCTCTGACCTGCCAATGCACAGCTTCATAAGAGGCCCAAGATATGCAATGTTCGTACAGGCGTCTATCAGTGCGTTCATTTACTGAACTCATTCTCAGCACAACACTTTCTATTCTTTTCAGCAGAAGAAAAGCACAGCAGGGCCAGCTTATTTATACATAACATTCAATGCAAGTTAACAGTGATTAATGGCCATAACAGCAAACTCGCAAGAAAAAAAAGTCAGCTAACAGAACATAAACGTCGCAATACAAAGATTGTACACTCAGCCCTGTACTGCGCCCTATTATTCTAAAAGGGAATTAGGCATCATTTGTTCGCCACGCTAGTTGTGATATAGTACAAATAATACAGTAAACATCTGGAGCCACAGACACTCATTATAATTGCTGAGCCCCAAGAAAAGCGACATTAAAGTAGATTAAATTTCCTTTTTCAGATATTACATTGTTCAATCGCTTTTCAAAACCGCTTTATAAAAAAGGTAATAAATGAATGCATATCCCATATTAATAATACCCCTAAAGCAATTAAAGACCATAAGTGGAGCTAACAGGGAAGTGGATTTAGCGATTGCTAGTGTTTACCACTGAAGGACTATTGTTTTGAAGAGGAATCTTAACCTTTCCTGCTATTGTATTCTAAAGCAGAAGATCTATTCTGTAAAGAGATTTAATACATTCATTTCATGGCGGAAGTAACCCCTTACATGCCAGAAAACCTGTTACATAATTTTCAAGAAAATTCTGGGAACAGTGTTTTTGTATTTTAAATATATATTTATTTTCATTATGTTAGATAATACAACCTTTTTCCTGAATAATTCTTATTAATATTTTATATTTACCACTATAAGGAGCATGTGGTGAGATCTAAGCAAAACACACGACAAGCCTAAAAAACAGCTACTGTTGTGAAAGACACCTGGGATCCAAATAAACAGCTTGCTAAATGAAGAACTTGCTCCCTTACTGTTCTCCTGCAGATATCAGAACATCTGGTTAAAGCTGGCCATACATTATACAATTTCCTTATTCAACTTCCTTTATATTTACCTTCAACTATGTAGTGAAAGCGCCTGCCTGATTGATTGCATACAAATTGAAAGTGTTTAGATTTGATCTCATATTATAAGATTTTGGGAAATCTAAAGGAAAATTTTATAATGTATGGCCAGCCTTAAGCTGGATACACACTATACAACGTTTGTTGTTAGATTTCCTTTAGATCTACCTTCAACTATGTAGTAAAAAAAACGCCTGCCTGATTGCATGCAAATTGAAAGTGTTTAGGTTTGACCTCATATTATATGGTTTTGGTAAATCTAAAGGAAAAAATCTAAAGATAATTGTATTGTGTATATCCAGCTTTAGTCAGTTATACACAGGCTGTCAACAAGCTTGCTGGCAGAGCTGATTTTACCTATTAAAAAATTATTTTCAAACTATCAGGGATGCTTTCTGATTACTTTTAAAAAAAAAAAATATTTTTAGACGTGTGAGTTTTAAAATAAAACCACCCAAAACCCATCATACCTTCCCATTAAAAGAGAACCACATCAGTTTCAAAATCATAATCATATAATATCAGGTTATACAATACATTCTGGTGAATGTGGACTGCAGAATTACTAACAAAGTTCCTTGCAACTAACTGTTTGCTTTTAAAAGAGAAGTATTGGATTTTTTTTTTAGACATTTTTAGAGAATCAAACTTACCTAGCTGGATGTAGCATAGGTCCGATGCAGCATCTGTCCCCTGAGAATCACCACTCTGCTCTGATGCCCCCCCCCCCCCCATTCTCACTGGAGCGCTGGGCTGTGGAGGGGGCAGGAGCGGCCGGCTTAGGTTCTCAACGGTTTGCTGAGACAGGTGCCGGTCCAGGCATGTGGGCAGATCCCGACCATCTCGTGATCCTTCCCGAGCCTGGACCAGCTCTGTGACATCAGCAGAAAGCGGACTTCAGCCTGATGTCTGCTGAAAACGGGTCACAGGAGTGCTGAACGAACTGCACTCCTGTGATCCACAGGAGAAGTACAGCCAAATGAGCTTTGGCTGTGCTTCTCCTTTAATTAGAGGTTATAGGGAGAGGAAGTTTCTTAGGTAAAAGCTAGCTGTGGTCATGGCTAGTATCATATCACAGCTAAGGAACATGTGTTACTACAGGTCCAAAATGTATGGGATGCTATATATTATATGAAATTGCACATCAAAATACAAAAAGTAAACACAGCTAAATCACCTTTTCATTTTAGATTGTTACTACTAAAAAATGCACTTTAATGACCAAAGCCAGTTAGTACTTTTGACGAATGGAGCACCAAGCCTTGTCTTGCAAATATGTGCAGAACAGTGGCTTAGTGGTTAGCACTCTTGCCTTGCAGCCCTAGGGTCCTAATTTTGAATACCAACTAGGACATTATCTGCATGTTTTTCATGTTCCTCCTACGCTTTCTTGGGTTTCCATTCACATTCCAAGGACATGCTGGTTGGTTCATTGTCTCCTGTCTTAAATGGGACCTTAGATTAGTAGGTTAGGGATCGACTGATATCGGTTTTTCGTTGCCGATACCCATATTTTGGCCATCGCATATCGGTATCGGAACGAAATGGGCCGATATTGTGTACATTTAATGTTATGAAAATGGCTGACTGTCGAGGCTCTGAGGAAGAGGCATGGCCTCGAAAAGCTTCAGCCCTCCGTCTTCATGAGACATTGGACTTTTCAAACGATGCTGCTCTATGGAATTTATATGCTGGATTACTACGCATGTTTGTGAGTAGTTGATTTTAAACTTATGTTATTAAAAGCCGCTGAGGATAATGCGCTAGGCTGGTGCGCCCTTTCTTTGTGTTTGTATTTGCAGTATTGTTGACCACCCCGGTCGTAGAGGGCAGCAAAGCTTAGCCATAGTGGATGCCAAGTGTGAGTTCCGGGATAGAGGCAGCCTGAGGACCCAGTTCTGAGCGCAGGAGCATCACGAAAATAGTGATGCTGAGCACCCTGCTCCTGCGCTCAGAACTAGGTCCTCAGCATCACTATTTTAATTTATGGCTGTCTGGCACCCTGTGGTGGATAGCTGGCTATCTGGCACCCTGTGGTGGGTGGCTGGCTGTCTGGCACCCTGTGGTGGGTGGCTGGCTGTCTGGCACAATGTGGTGGGTGTCTGTCTGGCTGGCTGGCACACTGTGGTGGGTGGGTGGCTGGCCTAGGGGCTGTGGGTGGCTGGTACAGGGCCTGTGGGCGGCTGGCTAGTACAGTGCCTGTGGCTGGCTGGTACAGTGCCTGTGGTGGCTGGCTGGCTTGTACAGGCCTGTGGGTGGCTGGCTGTCGGGCACCCTGTGGTGGGTGGGTGGCTGGCTGGCACCCTGTGGTGGGTGGGTGGCTGGCACAGGGGATGTGGGTGGCTGGCTGGTACAGGCCCTGTGGGTGGCTGGCTGGCTGGTACAGTGCCTGTGGCTGGCTGGTACAGTCCCTGTTGGTGGCTGGCTGGCTGGTACAGGGCCTGTAGGTGGCTGGTACAAGGCTTGTGGGTGTGGGTGGCTGGCTGGCACCGGGCTGCTGTGGGTGGGTGTATGGCTGTGATACACTCCTGCAAGACTAGTCCCGACTCCAGACGAGGCTGTCCAAGGCGAGGGAGGCGGCCTAAGAAGGCAGAATGACGTCACAAAAATATCGGAAATATCGGCCAGTTCCAAAGGCGATACCGATATGTCAGGGAAAGTGTATATCGGCCCTCGATATATCAGCCTTGCCGATAATCGGTCGATCCTTACTTCAGGTTCAGAGGCTCCTTATACCCAGAGTTGGTTTACATCCTCAATGACAGAGTTGGTTTGCATCCTCAAAGAGCCTGAAAGCAAATAGCTTCTGTTGTGTTTTTTTCTTTAGAAAAATAATAATGCTGTGTAACTTTAGTGTCATTAGTGCACTCTGTGTCAAATTTTATGCAAACCCCAACAATCAGCATCTATTTTTTACTTATTAGTTGTTAAATATATCATTGGAAGCATTTTGTTATATCTATTTAATAAGTGCAAAAAAAAAAAGGTGGAGTAGAGTGGGAGAAGTTCAGTAGTCTTTTCCTAGTGTAGCAAATCTGCTTCCCTATAAATACAGTACAGTGAGTGAGTGTTGTCACCCTAAAACAAAACATTTGTTACTGCTGGATCACCAGGTGAAAACAAATTAAAAAAAGGGGAAAAAGAAAACTTAGAGCCCATTCACACTAGCACGACTTGTGAGGCAACTTGTGTAGCCCCAGGTCGCTTGACATAACAAAAGCAATGTTAATCAATCAGTTCCGTCTTAATTGGCACTACTGAAGTCGCTCCGACTTCAGAAAAGGGTCCTGTACTACTTTGAGGCGACCTGTGATCCGACTGTCCCATATACTGCAATGGGAGTTGCCTCCTTATCTTAATTGACACGACTTGTTATCAGACTTTCCAGGAAGAAGAAAGAGATTAGCCAGGCATTCCCCACAGACAAAGTCGCCTGTCTCTTCAAAGTAGTGCACAAGTCTCTTCCAAGTCTCTTCCAAGTCTCTAAACAAGTCTCTTCAAGTCACGGGCGACTTTCTGGTCGTGGTAGTGTGAACCGGCTCTAATGCAGCCACCGCATCTAAAGACAGGTAAGCTACAATGTATTACATTTTTGTTCTTGAGTTTAGATTCACTTTAGGTTTTATTTTTACACTGTAACCCAAAACATCAATTTCACGGGATAGCTCTTAAAACAGCAGGCACTTTTCTAAGCACATGTATTTTCCTTTGTTAATATGTAGGCTACTCCGAGGTGGATGTTTCACACTTTTAAACCTGGCAGTCTTTGGTACACCTGCAGTCTTAACTCAGATAAACTTTTTTCGTTTTTAGAAACATCACATTTAAAATTAAACTGCATGCAATAGTGTAACTTTCCTTTGACCACAAGTTTCAGACCCTACAAAGGAAACAAAGTGAGTGTTTTGGTTTTTTTTAGCTTACATTTTCGGTTGGGAAATAACCTTTTTAATGAATAAAATAGAGCTGACCTGTCTACAAAGCGTGGGTTATGTCCTTTAAAAATAAAATGTTGGATACGTTGTCGTAATGAAAAATATTACATTTAATTGGGACAGCCCCAAGCATACGAAAAGCTAAAAAAAAGATAAATTATTTTTATATTTCCTTTGAAGTTGTTCAGTGTGGTTAACCCAGCCTTTTTAAACCAGGGTGCCCAGGCACCCTGGGCTGCCACAGAGATGTATAGTAACGAAGTAGAACTACTTAACCACTTAAGCCCCGGAGGATTTGGCTGCTAAACGACCAGGGGGTATTTTGCGATTCGGCACTGCGTGACTTTAACGGACAATTGCGCGGTCGTACCTAAACGAATTTGGCGTCCTTTTTTTCCCACAAACAGAGCTTTCTTTTGGCGGTATTTGATCACCTGTGCGATTTTTTGATCACGCGCTATAAACAAAAAAGAGCGTCAATTTTGCAAAAATAGCAATATTTTTCCCTTTTTTTATATGAAATTCCCCCCCAAAAAAATGTAAAAATCAAAATTTTTTAACATTTTCGGCCAATTTGTTTTATGCTACCTATGTTTGGTAAAAAAAATCGCAAAAAGCGTATTTTGATTGGTTTGCGCAAAAGTTATTGCGTTTACTGACTAAGGGAAAGATTTTTGTCATTTTTGTTGTTTTTTTTTTTAACGCGTAATGGCGGCGATCCGCGATTTTTTTTGCGGTACTGCGACATTGCGGCGGAGAGATCGGACCCTTGACTGACATTTTTGACACTTTTGGGGTTACCAGTGACATTTCTACAGTAATCAGTGCTATATATATGCACTGTTACTGTAAAAATACACTGGTAGTGAAGGGGTTAACTTTATTTGAGAGGGAGGGGCTGTGTGTGTCCCTAGGGGCGTGATTCTTACTGTGATTGGCTGTGGCTTCAGCTGTATGCAGAGTGATCAACGGATCTACATAGTAGATACATATGATCAGCTCTCATACAGAGGGGAGAATGACAGGCAGCTTGTTTACACAAGCTGCCTGACTTTCTCCCTCTCCCCCGCCGATTGCAGAGTGGCCGGCGGACATCGGGTCCGCCGGTCACACGCGCGGGGGGGTTCGTGACCACGCGGGAGCCTGTGAGGGGCTGACCGCCGACGTAGATCGGCGTGCGGCGGTCGGCAAGTGGTTAAGTACTGTACTTAAGTACCGAAATGCGGTATCTGTACTTTCCTAGAGTAGAATTTTTTTCTCCTACTTCTACTTTTACTTCACTACATTTTTTCGATGATTTCGATACTTCTACTCAAGTATTTTTTTTTTGTGCTGCATAGTTACTCGTTACTTTTAAAAAAATTGTTTTTGTTTTGGAAAAATAAATCACCCCCAACATTGGGTGTCCTACGAATGGATGTTGTTGCATTCTATAAACTATTTAAATATTTTTTTACATTTTAGAATGGGGTGCTTTGAGAGTCCCTAATTGCAAAGGGAGCCTTGACTGAAAAAAGTTTGAGAAACACTGGGTTAACCTATGCATGTGATATCACTCTGAAAAAAAAGTTTGTCCACTTGGACATATTGTATAAGGTATCACTGTTAACCCCTTCCCTGCCAGTGTCATTATTACAGTAACAGTGCATATTTTTAGCACTGATTACTGTAGTAATGTCACTGGCTCCTCCCAAAAGTGTCAAAAATTTCAGTTAGGGGTCTGATCTGTCCACCGCAATGTTGCAGTCCCGCTAAAAATCGCCGATCGCCTCCAATACTAGTAAAATAAATAAATAAATAAAAATGACATAAATCTTTCCCCTAGTTTGTAGACGGAATAACTTTTGCGCAAACCAATCAAAATACACTTATTGCAAATTTTTTACCAAAAATATTTAGCAGAATACAAATTGGCCTAAAAAGATGACAAATTTTGATCTTTAAACTTTTTCTTTTGGCAATGTTATATAGCAGAATGTGAAAATATAGTTTTTTTTTTTCAGAATTGTCGCTCTTTCTTTGTTTATAGCGCAAAAAATAAAAATCGCAGAGGTGATCAAATACCACCAAAAGAAAGCTCAATTTGTGGGACAAAAAGGACATACATTTTTTTTCTGCACATTGTTGCACCACCGCGCAAATTTCCATTAAAATAACGCAGTGCCGAATAGCAAAAAATGGCCTGGTCATTAAGGGGGCAAATCCTTCTGGTCCAGAACTGGTTAAAGTGGAAGTTATGGCGGTATTTTTATTTGTACCCTTAGCCCTTGTTAATGTGAGTTATCTTTGATATTATTGTTTTGAAGCCAGCAATCTTGCTTTGTCAGAGACTGAAGCCTGGCATACATAGATCGAAATTTGGCTGGTTCAGCAGGGACTAGTCCAATTTCAATCCATGTATGGGCACCCTGGTTGCACAGAAGTAGATCTATCATTTAACTTCTGTACAACTACCCTGTTGTGTTTTTTCCGAATGATCAGTGCCACCAGCTATAGCCGGAAACACAGATCATTGTGTTCTGATGGAGGGGAAGGCTCCCCGCCATGAGAACACAATAGCGTAGTGGGAGTGATTCCCCAATCCACCTTATATGTGTGGATGGGGTAATTGCCACATTTTTTCATTTAACCCCCTGGTATGGCCTACTTTTATCTCTGTCCTAATCTGGGTCTGTGTATTTATGGATAGATAAGACCAAGCCACATCTTATCATGTATCTGATATTTGTGTTCATACCACCAACTATGCCCATTTTTTAACAAAGTCCATTTAGAAAAATCTGACTTGGTTTAGTTAGAACATATGCCATTTGGGAAAAAACAAAAACAAAAAAAAGAACATATGCCATGGTTAGTATGATATTCTTGTGAATAAACACCTCCACACTTGTTAAAGTGGAAGTCCTGGCAATTTTTTCATCTGTAGCAACCCTTACAGCTCATAAATGTGGGTTGTCTTTGATAATAATGCTTTATTACCAGCAAGCTTGCTATGTCAGGGTCTGTCTCAGTCCTAATACAGGCAACGATTCATTTGAACTTTGATGGTGGAAACACAATAAAATGACAGTGACTCTGAAACTTAGCTACCACTGCTAGGATTATGCACTTGAGGAAGGACCATGCAGTGACATCCATACCTCTTCCTCTGCCTGTAGAACATCAGCATAGTGTCTCAGTAATTTTAGGTTTCATTCACACAGCCATAAAAATGTTACTGATGGTATAACATAATTAAAAACAAATTTATGCAGCGCTAGCATCTATAATAATTGGGTGAAAAAATATGTACCATACAATTATAACTCAAATAAATGCATAAAGTGCTATAGTGCTAAAATCAGAATAAATCCAAACATACAGTATACTAAAATATCAAGTGCATATAAGTCCTTGTGCAATGGTAAAAATATTAAAGTGCAATGAATGATATTATCCAAATAAACAATAAATAGTAAGTGCATAAAAAGTCCTTAAATTGTGATCCAAAAAGGTGCCAAAGTGCCAGGAAATCAAGGTGCTTGTGAAGTGATAGGTGCCCCTCTCGGTTCCCCACTCACCGGATTAAAAATGAAAAAGGACCTTTATCGTTATTGCACAGTAGCCCAGGATCTGTATGGGACCTCTCCAATGTGACCTCCGATATTAAATGGGTCCGCCTCCGCTTCCACCATTAAACAAAAAGAGGGCCGTACATGGTGAAGTATGTAATGACTATTTTATTTTCCAAAAGTCAATTGGATACTTACAAACTGTAAAAAGATATTAGGCATATAATCTGTATAGTCGCGTGGCGCCGCTCTTAGCGTGCGTTCCACATACAGGAAGTTCCTGACCGGAAATGACGTTCCGTCTCGTCCGCAACCGGAAGTGCGTCAACGCGTTTCGCCGTCAATCACAGCGTCTTCAAAGACAGCGAAACGCGTTGACGCACTTCCGGTCAGGAACTTCCTGTATGTGGAACGCACGCTAAGAGCGGCGCCACACGACTATACAGATTATATGCCTAATATCTTTTTACAGTTTGTAAGTATCCAATTGACTTTTGGAAAATAAAATATTCATTACATACTTCACCATGTACGGCCCTCTTTTTGTTTAATGGTGGAAGCGGAGGCGGACCCATTTAATATCGGAGGTCACATTGGAGAGGTTCCATACAGATCCTGGGCTACTGTGCAATAACGATAAAGGTCCTTTTTCATTTTTAATCCGGTGAGTGGGGAACCGAGAGGGGCACCTATCACTTCACAAGCACCTTGATTTCCTGGCACTTTGGCACCTTTTTGGATCACAATTTAAGGACTTTTTATGCACTTACTATTTATTGTTTATTTGGATAATATCATTCATTGCACTTTAATATTTTTACCATTGCACAATGACTTATATGCACTTGATATTTTAGTATACTGTATGTTTGGATTTATTCTGATTTTAGCACTATAGCACTTTATGCATTTATTTGAGTTATAATTGTATGGTACATATTTTTTCACCCAATTATTATAGATGCTAGCGCTGCATAAATTTGTTTTTAATTATCTTCTCTAAGAATTTCTTAGTGTTTGCAGCAGCTGCACACATTCACTTTTTTACTAATAATAATTTAACACACTGTGTAGCGCGGGTTTAAATTTGCTTTTTGATGGTATAACATGTGTTTTCCTGCAAAATGATCAGTAAAATACTTGCAGATAGATGTGGTTAAACAAACATACATTACGTGCATTAAAAAATACTTTTTTTTTTTTTAAGAAATTCTTTTTATTAAGTTTTGCTGAGTGTCTTACAAAACTGAGCCTCTAGGCATACCCTGGCTCACAGTAATACAATGACAAATCAAAAGCCAAAAGCAACAACCTAAATCTAAGTAGTAGCTCACTCAACAGCCTTGTTAACAAAGCATTACTAACTAAGTAGCACTTAAAGGTGATCATAGATCATGGCAGTTATATAAGGACAAGAAAAGGACATAAATTAGGAGGGTACCCATTTCAGAGGAAGGTTCCTGAGAACAGTTATATTAACTTAATACCAGGAACGATCTTGAGGGACACTAAAGTTCTTTTTGCATCATAAAGGGGAATCTCGTATTATAAGAACAATTCTACTTCCTCAAATACTTCCCTGGTCGAGGCGAATTACAAGGTATTGTCCCGATGGTACCTTGTTCCAACATGGTTAGCAAAAATTTACCAAGGTGCATAGCCTCTCTGTTTCAGGGGATGGGGCCAGGCAGGAAGCATGCTCCACATTTGGTGGACGTGCCCAAAAGTGAAACAGTATTGGACAAGAATATTCAATTTGGTATATTCGGTGACTGAACTGAATATTCCTAAAAATGTTAAGACGGCACTATTTTCCAACCTATCGAGTGAATTACTTAGAAATCTCAGGACTCTCGTCTTTTTTTTTTCTGGCAGCCAAGATCACCATAGCAGGAGCATGGAAAACTCCTGTGATAGATCTAGCATTAGTGAAAAACAAAATCTCTTGGATCATGCTAAATGAAAAACTGTCTAGCATCCTCCGCGACCAACAAAACCATTTTAAAAAGGTCTGGAACCCCTGGATTAGATGTCTTCAATCCCCGTAGGGGGTTGGGTGGGGTGAAGCTGTTTTTTTGGAGCATGGAGATTGTGGCAATTCCTCTTTTTCCTCTTTTTAGTCTTTTCTTTCCTTTTAACCTCTCCCATAATTTCTCATTTTGACCTGAATTTTTTAATCAGTAGGTTTAAGAGTGGGCTTAAGGCTGCCCTTAGCCTAGTCCATACTTGGAAATGTGGTGTTCTTTGGATTAGCATAGGCAAATTTGGTTCAAGCATGCAATTTGTCTTGCAGGACTTCCCTCTCGCCTCCCCCTCCCCTTCCGCTTTTTTTTTTTTTTCTCCTTCCTTGGAACCAAATACGAATAATGTTTCTGACTTGCCAAACATGTTGATACATACATTTGTATGCCTACAGTGAACTACGGCAATGATCTTGACTGTTGTGCTTTGTGCTCACATGCCACCATCTAACCCCCGTCGGGCGAGATGGTTATGTACACTATGATACAGTATAGTTCTATTGTAACCAGAAAATGTTGATTTTGACAATTTCCCCTGTAACACCATTGAGTAATCTGTCTTCGTACTATTTTGTACTTCATTGCTTGCTCAAAAACCCTTTTTTTTTCAATAAAAGTTATTGGAATAGAACAATTCTACTTCCTCAGAGTAAAAGGATGTCCCATTTTCCTTCATGCAGAGTTAGCCCCGACAGTAGAAGGTGACTCAAGCCAGATAGCCCAGATTTTTTTTAAACATTTTCAGGCATCCCCTGGCTATAAACGGCACAACTGAGTTGATAATTGCCTTCCCATAGTTTAAAGAGAAGGGTTGAGCAGCCTTCCACCACAAAACTACAGCCTTCCTGGCACAGAAAAGTAGTAAGCCAAGGAGCGCCCTAGTTGCTCTAGTATGTGCCAGGGCATTGACCAAATCCAATAGGTACACATTGGGGAATTTTGATGGTGGTCAAGGAGTGGGTAACATTTAGGACCACCAACTAAAACACACCAATGCAAGGGCAATGCCAAATTATGTGAAAAAAATCTGCCGAAACATCCCCACAGCACCAACAAGTAGGGGGCACCCTGGGCTATATTGTATGCAGCCTAGATGGCATTAGGTAGATCATGTGCAATATTTTAAGTTGTATTAATTTATCCCTGGTGGTTACTAGTTGAGAGAGAGGATAGTCCCAAGCATCTTCCCAGTCCTCTCCATCTGATTCTGCAACCTCTGCCTGCCACCTCGAGTGCAAGGAGTCAAGACCTGTATGGATTGAGGGCACCAGTGCCTTTTATATAACCGATAATTTTTTTTAGGGATGAGTCACGTAAAAGAGACTCCAAATCGTCAGGTATTAAATAAATTTGGTCAGGCCCGAATTGGGAGCAAAAGACATGGCGGAGTTGCAGAAATCAGACGAAATAAGAGTTTAGAAGGTCATATTGGGCTTTTAAATGGTCAAAAGTGGCCAGCGAGCCCCTATCCCATATGTTATCTAAATATTTGATACCTCTGGAGACCCAGGTTGTAGGATCCAGAAAAGTCTCAAATTCTGGCAGTTTAGGGTTATACCATAGAGGTATGTGAGGAGACCAAAAGGCAGAGGTCGAGGAGAGCCTAGGCATGATTAAGTGGCAAGCTCTAATAACTGCTCACATGGATGAGAACGCAGCCTGCTCCCCCCGTACAATAAATTGTGGAGCGCTTCAAATGATTCTGGGTAAGCTGCCTCTAAGACAGCCAAGGAATTGGTGTCATCCAAAATTAACCAATTGTGGGCATGGGTATGTAGAGCAGCGAGAAAATATGTATGGAAATCAGGATATGCCAAGCCTTGGTCTATGGGGGATTTGTTTATTAAACATGGGTAGACGGGATTGCAACAGAAAGGAGCTAATAAGAGAATGGAGCTGGTTAAAAAGACTAAGGTATCTATGTAGGAGAATGTGTTGGGGTACATACAAGAGTATAGAAAGTATTTTCATTTTAATTAAATTATTTCAAACAATAAGGATTATAGGTTAAATGAAGGTTGCTTCAGGCTCTCAACCTCTGACCTGCACCATTGGGTATAAGTTGAGCTTGCAATAGTCTTGTACCTGTGTAGAAATTTTGATACCCAAGGAAGAAACCCAGGTCAATTGATGAACCAGGTCTGTCACTCTCTGCGCTCCAGGGTCTATGGGAAGAATTTGGGATTTTCCCAACTTGCACGAATGCCGGAAAGACTGGCAAAAGAAGACAGAATATCCAAAGTAGCTGACAGGGATGGACCAGGGCCATTGAAAAATAAAATCAAATCATCTACATACAATACCAGTTTTTCAGTAATCGAACCAACCTTTATACCAACCACTTCCTCAGCTTGCCTCAAGGATACTGCCAATGGTTCCATAGCCAGCACAAACAGGGCAGGGGATCTCGGGCCATTTCGGATAGAAAAAGGAGAAGAGAGGGCTCCCCCCAATCTAATACGCGGGTAAGGGTCATCTTGTATAGCAATTGAAACCATTTCCTAAAAGTCACGCCAAACCCAAAAGCTTACTAAACCATATCCAAATATTGCTAGTGGACAGAATCAAAAGCTTTTTCGATGTCCAACGCTACTAATATTCTAGTGGCAAAGGCCTCTGCTGGGGGTTGAAGGTGATTAAAAACCCTGCACATATTTATATCTGTGGATTTGCCTGGCATAAAGCCTATGATCTATGTCAGCCAGGGAGGGGAGAACCTTCTTCATTCTGGATGCCAGTACCTTAGTGAGAATCTTAAGATCATAATTGCATTAAAACGTACTTAGTGATAATTTATTTTTCCCCTTTATTTAGATCTAATTTACATTCTTCCAAACAGGTATACAAGCGTTTGAAAGTACATGCACGTAAAGCGCATTTTCTTAGATACAGACTTTTGGATTCTGTGTTACAGATCTGAATACAGTGCATGTTTACACATCAATGTAAAAGGCTCCATTGAAAACACTGCAGATCCCTAATTAAAAAACACTTGTATACAGTATGTGTTATTTTATGACCGTGTGAATAAAGCCTTAAAATAGAACTAAAGGCAAAACTTTAGGCAGAGTAAAGAAGGGTTATAACCCCTGACAGTTTCTTTTTTTGTCATCTACTGTATGACCCATTGGAGAGATTTCCCTTCGCTTCCTGCCCCAAAGCCAAAACAGGAAGTCAGTGGAAGTCCCTCCAAAATGAGGGAATCCCTGGTTGTCTTTTTTAAATAGATCCCTATACCTCAGTCCTGCCAATTTGTGTGACATGAGCAATGCCCAAGCAGGATGGCATGACACTGCAGAGTGCAGTACTACATACAGAGCAGTGTCCAATGCATATTGAAGAATCTATCAAAGTAACATCTAACTAAAACAAATGGACACATTTATGGCATATTTATATTTTTCAAAATTCTACAAACAACCTTGATCATATTTTTATGGACAGTTGGTGGACTAGAGAGTATTTTATTTAATTTGGGGTTCAGTTATTAATAACATTTATCATCATCATATTATTATCAGCAGATGAATAGTTGGCACGCGTTTTCTTCATATTTTAAAAGGGGAATAACAATGATAAAAATGTTGGTGACTTACACTGTAGCATCTGAGTCACAAAATGTGCTCCGTGGGAGGTTAGATGTTTGTGCTTGTAATGTCATGGCACTTTTCTGCTGCATTATCTAAAGATCACTTGCTATTAATGTTTGCTGTAAAACTCTTTATGTAAAAACAAGATAGCTCTGATGCTTATAGCATTAATTTTACCTGAATATTAGGTTCATATGATTGAACAATATTTTATACCACACGTATGATAAATTTGGAAGAGGCATAAATCAAACCTAATGTAATAAAAAGGTCACAGAAAGTCCCAAAGTACAAAGCAGCACAATGAGGTCTCCCCTCTATGTGGGAGATGCCAGCAGGAACCAGGATAGCTGCTCTGCATAATCTAGAAATTATAGTAAACTTTGAGAGTACTGAAGAATGAGTTAAATAAATAATGCATAAACCAAACCAGTAACATCAACTTGGGAGATGGTCCAGCCGCCTACCTTCTACATATAAATGTTCTGATGAATGGAAGGTACAAAAACTTCCAATTTAATTCATTTGATTAGTATCCCTTTCATGTGGAAACCATCCAATCCCCAAAACTATCCTAATGGTTCTCTGGAATCAGACATCATGACAATGAAGCACCTTGCAGCTTCCCTAAATTCACATTATGAGAAGTTCATGTTTAGTTTAGGTCATGGTTCTACTGGATAGAGTATACCTGCCCCAGACATCGCAGTATCATACTTTAAACAGAACTTGAATCTCTGAACAATTTTCGAAACCCTACTTGAAGAATACCTGACCTTCCTCGGTTTGTTGGATGGTGGGACAGGGATTAGGAAGTTTTCACCCAATTTTATGTCAACCCAGCTCTTTTAATTCTCACCTTCCCATTAAAGTATAAGGCAAAACTTTTTTTTTTTAGTTTTGGATTAAGTTGAGAGGGATTAGAACATCTGGAAAGTCCTTATTGCTGTCTGTGCCTCCGCTAGGGAGATCCATTCTATCCATTTGTCCTGTTTACCATAAAAGAAAATCCTAAGATTTGGGATGTCACCAAAACAGAAACAGAGCGGAAATCTTCCAACAAGGACACTAATCCTGGTGACAACCAGGGATTCCCTCACTTCGGAGGGTTTTCCTCTCACTTCCTGTTTTGGCTATGGGACAGGAAGTGAAACAAAATCTCCCCAATGGCAAAAAAAAAACCTCACAGAAGTTATAGCCTTCCCTTACTCTGTTAAAGTTTAAAAAAAAATTTGCTTTTAATTTTAATTTAAGATTTTCATTTTATCCCCCCACCCAAACACACATCTTTTTTTCTTTCTTTTCTTTTCTCCTCCCCGTTTCCCTATATTTTTCTTTAAAATGTCCCCCTAATTTACCCTCTTTATAGCCACTCTTGGCTACAATTTCATTACAGAGTTGGAAAGTGTTGTTGTTCCCAACTTAACAGGTTACATTTATAATATAGGATTCCACTATGGCTATAACCTAACACAATCACCCACTGATGTCCCAGATGAACTAAAGACAACACCCTTCAAGTACATAAGGATAAAGCTGCAACCCATGTGAATTGTATCATTATTGTTGGAATAATGTCCAGTTGCTGACTAGGGATGGGATTTGCATGACTTTGGTTTTGAGGCGGATCCCCAGGAATAAACTTTAGGCAGAAATATTAAAACTCATACTAGCTAGGACACAGGGAGTGTCTTCATTCTGATAAGGGTTTTTATTTTATCTAAGACCATTTGTGGCATTAATGATTTATTATGCAGCCAGACTTTACAGTCTCCTTTTTCCAACCTGCCTGCTCCTGGATAGTTGCAAAGCAAAAGCATATTGTGCAATGGCTTTAACAGCAGCCTTGCCTACACTTCCTTTTATGAGCTTTGCTGCTATTATGTAATGTTAGCCAGGGCTGTGAGTACATATTATAAACATTTGTTTCTCGCATATGGGCTTGTTGGGATGTACAGTGCAAGGAGATTATGTGGATTCTCAGTGTAAGTTCAGACCAACTGCTGAGTACTTCATCGCTCTGGTCTCTTCATGGAAGCAGAGGAACAAGGGAAAGGTCCTCTGTGTGTCATGTGAGCTTCTCTTCAGCAGATGTGAGATCACAAAATGCAATTTCTTACAGATGGTAATCATTAATACAGTCTCACAAAGTCAGTTTACACACCACTTGAAACAAACTAAACAAATACATGCAATGCCCTAATAGTCAAGCGACATCCTGATGAAAGTTTTTGCCTTAATCTTAAAAAAACAAGCAAACATATATAAATGCTTTCCGTGTTCATACACATATAATTCAGATAAAGTGTATTATTTCTGTGGAGGGGTTTCTTCCAAAGCTATTTTAGCTGCGTTGAATATAACACAGTGTGGCTGAAAGTTTGCTGACACCCCTTAGTGGCGTCACTAGGGGGGGCCAGAGGGGACCATGGCCCCCAACATTATACTGTGCTCCCCATGTGCCCCCCAACAGGATGCCAGTACCACCTCCTGCTCTGGGAAGGTGGGTGGGTCAGTAAGCCTAGATTGCGGGTTCCTGACCCGCCATCCACCAGGATCAGTGTGAAGAACCGAGCCGGCACTAGAAGAAGCAGAGCCAATGCTTCCTGTATAACGCTCCTGTCACAGGCAGAGTGATACCAAATGCATTCTGCCTGTGACAGTCACAGGAGTGATACAGGAAGCATCGGCTCTGCTCTCTACTGCAGCTGCATGCTTCCTCTATCGCCGACTCCTGTCACACTGATGCTCGGGAGTGATGGGTCGGGAACCAGCCAACAGTACCAGTCAGCAGTACTCACCAGCAGTACCCGCCAGCAATACCCACCAGCAGTAACTGCCAGTAGTACCAGCCGGCAGTACCCGCCAGCAGTACTCAGCAGCAGTACCAACCAGCAGTACCAGCCCCGAAGGACAGCCAGCAGCAGCCACCAGCCATACTCGCCTGGGGCAGCAGCCAGCAATGCCTGCAGGAATCCCGTGGACGGAGTGACGATTGAGGTCAGTTGAGCTTCAGGTACACTGCAGTGCATCTGTGTGAAAGTAGCCTTAGG
This sequence comes from Pelophylax lessonae, assembly GCF_965119305.1. Taxonomy (NCBI): domain Eukaryota; kingdom Metazoa; phylum Chordata; class Amphibia; order Anura; family Ranidae; genus Pelophylax; species Pelophylax lessonae. Next base: position 109,325,822 of record NC_138776.1, read on the forward strand.
CCCCTTTCACACAATCGGTCCAATCGGGTCCACCTGTCTGTGTTTCAGGTGCTAATACAGTATCTCACAAAAGAGAGTACACCCTCACATTTTTGTAAATATTTTATTATATCTTTTCATGTGACAACACTGAAGAAATTACACTTTACTTCAATGTAAAGTAGTGAGTGTACAGCTTATATAACAGTGTAAACTTGCTGTCCCCTCAAAATAACTCAACACACAGCCATTAATATCTAAACCGCTGGCAACAAAAGTGAGTACACCCCTAAGTGAAAATGTCCAAATTGGGCCCAATTAGCCATTTTCCCTCCCCGGTGTCATGTGACTCGTTAGTATTACAAGGTCTCAGGTGTGAATGGGGAGCAGGTGTGTTAAATTTGGTCTTATTGCTCTCACTCTCTCATACTGGTCACTGGAAGTTCAACATGGCACCTCATGGCAAAGAACTCTCTGAGGATCTGAAAAAAAGAATTGTTGGTCTACATAAGGATGGCCTAGGCTATATGAAGATTGCTAAGACCCTGAAACTGAGCTCAAGACCATGCAGCGGTTTAACGGGACAGGTTCCATGAAGTTGAGTGCATGTACTCAGTGTCATATCCAGTGGTTGCCTTTGGGAAATAGACGTATGAGTGCTGCCAGCATTGTTGCAGAGGTTGAAGGGGTTGGGGGTCAGCCTGTCAGTGCTCAGACCATACGCTGCACACTGCAGCAAATTGGTCTGCATGGCTGTCATCCCAGAAGGAAGCCTCTTCTAAAGATGATGCACAAGAAAGCCTGCAGTTTGCTGAAGACAGGCAGACTAAGGACATGGTTTACTGGAACCATGTCCTGTGGTCTGATGAACTTACTTGGTTCAGATGGTGTCAGGCGTGTGTGGCGGGAACCAGGTGAGGAGTACAAAGACAAGTGTGTCTTGCCTACAGTCAAACATGGTGGTGGGAATGTCATGGTCTGGGGCTGCATGGGTGCTGCCGACACTGGAGAGCTACAGTTCATTGAGGGAAGCATGAATTCCAACATGTACTGTGACATATTGAAGCAGAGCATGATCCCCTCCCTTCGGAGACTGGGCCGCAGGGCAGTATTCCAACATGATAACCCCAAACATAACTCCAAGATGACCTCTGCCCTGCTAAAGAAACTGAGGGTAAAGGTGAGGGACTGGCCAAGCATGTCCCAGATCTAAACCCTATTGAGCATCTGTGGGGCATCCTCAAACAGAAGGTGGAGGAGCGCAAGGTACTCTACCATCAACCAGCTCCGTGATGCCATAACGGAGAAATGAAAGAGGACTCCAGTGGCAACCTGTGAAGCTCTGGTGAACTCCATGTCTAAGAGGGTTAAGGCAGTGCTAGAAAATATTGGTGGCCACACAAAATATTGGCACTGTGGGCTCAATTTGGACAGTTTCACCTAGGGGTGTTCTCACTTTTGTTTGCCAGTGGTTTAGACATTAATGGCTGTGTGTTGAGTTATTTTGAGGGGACAACAAATTTACACTGTTATACAAGTTGTACATTCACTCATTTACATTATAGTAAAGTGTAATTTCTTCAGTGTTGTCACATAACAAGACATAATAAAATATATACAAAAAAATGTGAGGGGTGTACTCACTTTTGTGAGATACTGTACTTAATTAGTTTTTTTCTGTGGTATGATTTAGTGGTGAAAATTATGAGTGCCCCCCAATTTTGACTGTGGTATCGTATGTGCCCCCCCCTAGATATTTCTCCTAGAGTCGCAACTGACACCCTTCCAAATTATTGAGTTCAGATGTTTTCCGTGAAGGGTACTGGCAATGCAACAGCAGACAAAGATATATCTTAGGCAATTGCACATGTCCAAACTTATGGCAACAATTTGAAGAAGACCATTTTCTGTTTAGGCATGGCTGTGTCGATGTGCATCAAGCCAGCTCAATAAAGCCATGACATTATGGACTTGGTGTGAAGGAACATGAGTGACCTACACAGAACCCTGACATTAATGGAAAAGTTCACCTTTGGAGAAAAAAATAATAAATGCACATATTTTTGCAGAAAAAATTGAATTTATTATTTTTTTCCACAGGTGCCTTTAGAGCATTGCACTGGTGATCAATAGATTACAAGTGCAATGTCTGGCTCCTGCAGACAAGCCCTACAGCTTGCATGCCCATACCTCTGTACAGGCTGTCTGTTTGATAGTTGCAGGGCTTGTGAATGAACTACGAGAGCGCTCATCAGCACCTTCAATGTTCACTGAGAACTTCAAGCTATCTGCTGTACAAGAAGATGGGACTTATAGTTAATTTATTCACAGATCTCTGTGAATGAATGATGCGGCGGTGTGGACAGAATGCTGTTTGTGAAAGGGTACAGCAGGTGCAGGGAGAGGAACCTCCACCTGCTGTCACTTGGGTAGAGGGGTAGCGGGGAAGGGGCTCCTGGAGAATGTTACACTTTACACCCTATATGGGTGTAATATATTGCATCCCAAAAGGTAAACTCAGCCTTTAACCATATTGAACACTTTGGGAATGAGTATTCTCGTTCAACAATAATACCTGACTTCACATATGCTTTTTTATCTGAGTGGGTATAAGTTCCCACAGACACTCAAAGATCTGTGGGAAGCCTTCCCAGGGGATGCTATAGCAGAAAAATGAGGAACAACACAACACCATACTGATGGTTTTCTATCATGCTCGTTCAACAGAACCTGGTCGTGAGATCAGACTCTGTCTGACAATTGGCTATACCCATGGGCCGAAAGTTGGCTGTTTTTTACTGTATTCAGCCCATGTGTTCAGGGGTTAAGTGTTATCAGGGTGGAATGTACTTCTGTAAAGATTCTATGCAAATAGGGTGTTGTGTATTGTACAAATCACACACTGAAAACAACAAAATTAGTTAATAGTAAGCTTTAGCCATACACAGTTACATAGTAGTTGAGGTTGAATAAAGACAATAGTCCATCCAGTTCAACCTGTGTAGGTGTGTATGGCCGTAATCATCTCTCATACACCTGAATGTTCTGATCCTTGAGATGTACGTCCAAGAGTCTTTTAAAAGTAGCCATACTTCCCGCAGAAACTACGTCTTGTGGTAGAGAATTCCACAATCTTGTAGCCCTAACAGTAAAGAACCCCCTGCGTTGCCTGAGGTTAAAACGCTTTTCCTTTAATTGCATTGTATGCCCTCGAGTCCTCATGCAATCCTTTTGACTGAATAGCTTTTTTTATATGCTGAGATCACCATTGAGGTGTTTATAAATTGCTATCATGTCCCCTCTCAGGCGTCTCTTCCCCAGGGAGAATAAATCAAGCGATTGCAGACGCTCTTCATAATTAAGGTCCTCCAATCCCCTAATTAGTTTAGTTTCCCTTGTCTGGACTCTCTCCAGCTCCAACACATCCCTCCTGAGGACTGGCGACCAGAACTGGACAGAATACTCCAGATGCGGTCGGACCAGAGTTTTATAAAGTGGAAGGATTATAGTTTTATCTCTGGAATATATCCCTTTCTTTATGCATGCTAATATTCTGCCGGCTTTGGCAGCTGCCGCTTGACATTGCATACTATTGCTTAGTCTATCCTCTACCAAGACTCCCAGATCTTTCTCCATTTTTGATTCCCCCAAAGGTTCCCCCCCCTAAAGTGTATTGTGCTTTTATGTTTTTGGTCCCCAAGTGTAAAACCTTACACTTCTCCACATTAAACCTCATTTGCCATGTCGTTGCCCACTCCGTTATTTTGTCCAGGTCATTCTGTAAGATATCTGCTTCATGCTGTGCAGTTATTGCCCTGCCCAATTTTGTGTCATCTGCAAAAACTGATATAGAGCTACTGATCCCGTCCTCAATGCTGTTTATGAATAAATTGAACAAGGTTGGTCCCAGGACTGAGCCTTGGGGGACCCCGCTTACCACCTCAGACCAGTCTGAGTATGCGAAAGCCATGTGTAGCCATATGTATAGGAATCTTATTAATATAAGTAGTAGTAGTAATATCAGCAGCAATAGCAATATTATCTAGTAGCAGCAGTCATATAAATAATAGGACTAGCAGCATTGGTGGTAGCGAATAGCAGTGGTAGTAGAGTTAGCTACTGGTAGTAGCAGCTATAAAACTACTAGTAGTAGGTAGTAGAAGTAAAAGTAGTAGCACTAATATTATTATTAATAGTACTAGCAGCATTAGTGGTAGCTAATAGCAGTGGTGGAAGTCGTAATTAGTAGAATCTATTACCACTATTACTACAAGTAATGATTAGTAGAAATAATAGTAATAGCCATAGTAATATTAGTAGAAATAGTAACAGCTGTAGCAGTAGTAGCAGCAGCTAGTAGCAGTGGATGTAGTAGATAGTAGTAGTTGCTGCAGTAGTACTAGCATTAGCTAGAACAAGTAATTGTGGTAGCAGAAGTAGCATTAGCAGCATTAGTACTAGCAGCATTAGTAGAAGCCAGTAACAGTAGTATTAATTGCTTTTAGTAGTAGTGGATAGCAGTAATAGTAGTAGTAAGATTCACAGAAGTTGTAACAGCACAAATGGTAGTAGTAACTTGTAGCAGTGGAAGTGGTAGTAGGTCGAAGTAGCAGAAGTAGTAATTTATCAGTGGTAGTAGTAGATAGGACCAGTGATAGCAGTAACTAGTAGTGGTGAATGTAGTAATAGCTAGTAGCAGTAGTAACAACAGCAGCAGTAGTAGCTAGTGTAAGTAATAGTAGCCAGTGGTAATAGTAGTATCAGTAGTAGTATTAGTAATCTTAGATGAAGCTAGTAGTAGTAGTAGACATTTCAGTTGACACACATTAGTTCTGGGAAATGTTGACATTCACTGTTTACATTTTGGTTGACAGGCAGATTAATTACATCTTACACTGCGGCAACAATGATGCCAAAAAGAAAACTCTTATTATTCAGTAATAAATCAGCAAGAAAATAAATAACAAGTCTGAAAATAGCATGCACTGGAAAATGTGATGTTGAACCATTAATATATAGTATATACTGCATATATAGCTGTTATTATATAGAACATGGCAGCGTTCTATGGTTGTTTACCTACTCCAGTAAGGACACAAGAAAGGTGGTATTTGCTCTGCCTGATTGGTGAGATCCGACAGTCAATGAGCGTCCTACCACTTTACCAGTCATCCAGCCGCCTAGCCCCATGGGCTACAGCCTCTGTCTGTCTATCCAGATCATCTCGAGTTAGGAGCCTGCCATAGTGCCAAAATGGTACAGTTTCCTGCCTTCAGCCTCTGTTTACTGGGGCCCCTCTTTACATGGAGAGGCTGGGATTTGGGGGGCGGGGGGACGGATAACTCTGTACCGGGGGCAGGATCTGGGGAGAAAGAGCTCTGTACTGAGGGAATTTGGGGCAAGAAGTGCACTAAACTTGGGGGGAGCTCAAAATTGGAGGGGAGGGGGAATTTGGGGGGGGGGGGGAGATCTGCACCGTATGTTCTGTAAAACACACACTCCTGAGCCCTGCTGCCTGTACAACAAGAATTCATGAGCCCTGGGTCCTGTGTAACGTGTACTCCTGAGCTCACACACTCTTGAACCCTGCAGTCTGTGAGACACACATTATTTACTGTACACTTTATTGTACACTTCACACTCCTGACCACTGCACTCTGTATGCTGGGCTATATTTGACAAACTCATGATCACTGCTCTCTTATCGTACTTATTCTCTGAGAAAAAAGATATGCTGTATATATGCACTCACCGACCTCTTTATTAGGTACACCTTGCTAGTACCGGGTTGGACCCCCTTTTGCCTTCAGAACTGCCTTAATTCTTCGTGGCATAGATTCAACAAGGTGTTAGAAACATTCCTGAGATTTTGGTCCATACTGACAATGATAGCATCACGCAGTTGCTGAAGATTTGTCGGTTGCACATCCATGATACGAATCTACCATTCCACCACATCCCAAAGGTCCTCTATTTAATTGCGATCTGCTGACTGTGGAGGTCATTGGAGTACATTGACCTCGTTCTCATGTTCAAGAAACCAGTTTGGGATGATCTGAGCTTTGTGACATGGTACATTACCCTGCTGGAAGGAGCCATCAGAAGATGGGTACACTGTAGTCATAAAGGGATGGACATGGTCAGCAACAATACTCAGGTAGGCCATGGTGTATAAACTATACTCAATTGGTACTAAGGGGCCCAAAGTGTGCCAAGAAAATATCCCCCACACCATTACACCACCACCACCAGACTGAACCATTGATACAACGCAGGATTAATCCATGCTTTCATGTTGTTTACTCCAATTTCTGACCCTACCATCTGAATGTTGCAGCTGAACTTGAGACTCATCAGACCAGGCAACATTTTTCCAATCTTCTATTGTCCAATTTTGGTGAGCTTGTGCGAATTGTAGACCTAAGCCTCATACACACGCAACGACCGATCGTCCGTCTTGTGTCCATAGTGGTGTTTTGTTGGTTGGAATGTGCCTAGACTGCACACGAATTTTCTTGCCAGACAGAATTCTACTTCAGAAGTGATGTCATGTGTTGGTTTGCTTTCTTTGTGTTCTTTCTTCTCTGAGCATGCCCAGACTTGCTCATTAGATTTTTCCCTGTCGAAATCTGTACTGACTGCACGAAAATTGTCCGTGTTTTGACGGCGGACAAAAATTTTATAGCCTGCACACCAGATTTTTTTCGGCCGAAAAGTCGGAGTCGGTTGTCGGAAGCATCATACTAACAAGCCGAAAATCGGCAGATCGGTCGTTGGACGAAAATTCCCTGCCGATTTTCGACGCGTGTGTACGGGGCTTTACTGTTTTCCTGTTCTTAGCTGACAGGAGTGGTACCTGGTGTGGTCTTCTGCTGCTGTAAGCCCATCCTGCTTCAAGGTTCAGTGTGTTGTGCGTTCAGAGATATTATTCTGCATATCTTGGTTGTAAAGAGTAGGTATTCGAGTTACTGCTGCCTTTCTATCATCATGCTGCCCATTCTCCTTTGACCTCTGACATCAACAAGGCATTTTCGTCCACACAACTGCAGCTCACTGGATATTTTCTAATTTTCGGACCATTCTCTGTAGAGATCTAGAGATCATTGTGAATGAAAATCCTAGTAGTTTTTGAAACACTCAGAACAGCCCATAAGGCACCAACAACTATGCCATGTTCAAAGTCACCTAAATCCCCTTTCTTCCCTATTCTGATGCTCGGTTTGAACTTTAGCAAGTTGTCTTCACCACATCTAGATGTCTAAATGCATTGAGTTGCTGCCATGTGAATGGCTGATTAGCAAATTGTGTTACTAAGGGAATGAAAAGGTATACTTAACCTCCCTGGCGGTATGATTCTGTCAGGAATTCTGTTCCAAAAGCGGTACAATTCTTTTCATGGAAATTTGGCGTTATGTATTATAGGCCTACAATTCTTAGTAATTACTGACTTAAACCTGACCAAAACAAGTCTCTAGTAGACATCCCAGATGTGATAAATTTGAAACACAAACAAGTGAATTATAATCGAATCAATAATATTATTTTATTATTTAATATATAATATATATAATAAAATTATATTATTGATTAGATTATAATTCATGCGTTATATATTATATATATATGTGTGTGTGTGTGTATATATACATATATATATGAATTATAGTCGAATCAATAATATAACTATATATATATATATATATATATATATATATATATATATATATATATATGTGTGTGTATATAGGTATATATATATATATATATATATATATATATATATATGTATATATATATATATATATATATATTATATATATTTGCATATATATATATATATATATATATGTATATATATATATATATATATATATATATATATATATGCATATATATATATGCATATATATATATATATATATATATATATATATATATATATGCATATATATATATATATATATATATATATGCATATATATATATATATATATATATATATATATATATGCATATATATAATATGAAATGTGTTATGTGTTTTGTGCAACGTTTTTTTTTTTTTTTTTGAATTTCCCTCCCTAGTTCCGCTCCCATGCAGCATTGCTGCTGCAGGGAACGGAACTAGGAAGTCCTCCTACCGACAGACGAGCGGCGGAGATCTCACTGGCGGTCACAGCAATGAGAGCTCATCGCTGGATCGCCAGGATAAGGTAAGAGAAGCTCCGCTGCGCTGTCTGCACGCTCTGCCCATTGACCCCGAGCGTGACTCGGGGATACCGCTAATAGCAGAAAATTCCTACCCCGAGTCACGCTCGGGGATACCGCTAAGGCGGTTAATAAAGTGGCCGGTGTGTGTGTATATATATATATATATATATATATATATAAAATCTATTGTTGGCATCATGTCCAGATGTAAACAGTTTTTGTGATTTTGTAAGCAAATTTTTGCTTCAAAGTTTCTTACTTGAAAATCCTGCTAGTAACAGCACTTCCCATTACAAGGTGGCAACAATAAGCCATTTCTACTTGGTTAGCATTAGTATTGTCAGCCTGCTACATGTACTTCTTCAATTAGATGTTGGGCCAAAAAAACTGGAGAGTGTAAAATCTGGTGCAACTCTGCATATAAACCAATCAGCTTCTAACTTTAGTTTGTTCAATTAAGCGTTGACAAAAAAAGCCCTGGAACCTGATTGGCTTTTATGCATAGCTGCAGCAGCTTTTTAATCTTTAAGTTTTAGTAAATCAACACCCAAAGTCTTTTAAAAAATTGCCCCCACCTGCTCTCCTTCTTAATATGCATACTCTGTCTGCGGCTCCATTTTAATAAGTAGTGAGTATTCTGAAAGACAGCTGGTAGACAACTCACCCATAGGAAGGAATGGGATCATAGTGCATTTGTAAAAAAAAAAAAAGCCAGCAGGAACATTTTTGGAAGAATGGTTGTATAGTATAGGGCAGACCCACACAGTGCAGGTTGCTGGAATGGGGAGGAAGGTAAGTATTTAATGTGGTAGGCTACACTTGGGGTTGGGGGAATAGTTTTATAAAAGTAAACTTGTGTTTTAATCCTCTAATGCAGGGATCAGCAACCCTTTTCCACTTAAGGGCTGGATTCAATGTATGTGAATGCATGGAGGGTCACGCTCACCTGCTAAACAATTAAGATGATAATAATCCTAAAATAGTAATAATAACAGTACAGGTTTACCTTACTTTTAGGTGCTTCACTAATACAAAGCCAGTTCACCCTGAGGGAGCATTTGGCTGGGGATTCTGATTTTACTGCCTCCTCCCCCATCCTGGCACCCAAGGGTGGCTGATGCCAGCCCTGCCAGCCAGCATGGTCTGGAGATGGGCTGCCTGTCCCTAGGGAAAATAGGATTCCTGCCCTTAGGGGAGATGGGGGCCCCATTCCAAGGGGAGATAGGGTTCTTGTCTCCAGGGGAGATGGAGTCCCTGTCCCCGTGGGATAGGGGTCCCTGTCCCAATGGTAAATGGGGCCACTGTCCCCAGGCGATATGGAGTCCCTGTCCCCAAGGAATAAGGGGTCCCTGTCCCCATGGGAAATGGGGCCACTGTCCCCAGGGGAGATGGGGACCCTGTCCCCAGGAGAGATGGGGGTCCCTGTCCCCAGGGGTGATGGGGTCCCTGTCCCCAGGTGAGAAGGGGTCCCTGTGCCCAGGGGAGAAGGGGTTTCTGTCCCCGTGGATGATGGGGTCCCTGTCCCTAGGGGAGAAGGGGTTTCTGTCCCCAGGGTTGATGGGGTCCCTAATAGGGTTCCCCACATTTCTGTGTCCTCTGTACCCCTATAACAGTGTCCTCAGTCCCCCTTCACATTACTCCCATAATGTCCTCTGCCCCCCTCCCCTCATAGCAGTTTCCTCTGTCCCCTGCACCCTCACTGTAGTGTTTTCTGTATCCCCATAGTGTCCTCTGCACCCCACCCTATGCCACACTATCTCAACAAAAATGACATTTGTGCTGTAGGGGATGCCAGAATTCTGACTTGTTTCTTAGGCAGACTTCTGGGACAATTGGTGAGCCAATCACACAAGCAGGACATTATGTTTCTGGGGTGTGGTCAGTATACATTCTGTGTACAGAACAACTCGAGGTAGCCATATTGCTTTGGATTTTCAGAAAATTACAACAGCTGCAGATTGAAAAGGAAAGGTCATTTTTAATAATATTTAATTACAATATGACTTGTGTCGCAATTGTATATGCTATATTGTTTTTTCTTAATTTTTTTCCACACTAAAGTAGAGTTACCCTTTAAAGCACACATGACAAGCACGCATGAGAGCATATGCACTGATATCTTCAGGGAAGCACATAAAATATGAAGAGGATTGAAGATTCAATATATATACAGTGGGTACGGAAATTATTCAGACCCCCTTAAATTTTTCACTCTTTGTTATATTGCAGCCATTTGCTAAAATCATTTAAGTTCATTCTTCTTCCTCATGAATGTACACATAGCACCCCATACTGACAGAAAAACACAGAATTGTTGACATTGTTGCAGATTTATTAAAAAAGAAAAACTGAAATATCACATGGTCCTAAGTATTCAGACCCTTTGCTCAGTATTTAGTAGAAGCCCCCTTTTGATCTAATACAGCCAGGAGTCTTTTTGGGAAAGATGCAACAAGTCTTTCACACCTGGGTTTGGGGATACTCTGCCATTCCTCCTTGCAGATCCTCTCCAGTTCTGTCAGGTTGGATGGTAAACGTTGGTGGACAGCCATTTTTAGGTCTCTCCAGAGATGCTCAATTGGGTTTAAGTCAGGGCTCTGGCTGGGCCATTCAAGAACAGTCACGGAGTTGTTATTTTAGCTGTGTGCTTAGGGTCATTGTCTTGTTGGAAGGTAAACCTTCGGCCCAGTCTGAGGTCCAGAGCACTCTGGAGAAGGTTTTTGTCCAGGATATCCCTGTACTTGGCCGCATTCATCTTTCCCTCGATTGCAACCAGTCTTCCTGTCCCTGCAGCTGAAAAACGCTCCCACAGCATGATGCTGCCACCACCATGCTTCACTGTTGGGACTGTATTGGACAGGTGATGAGCAGTGCCTGGTTTTCTCCACACATACCGCTTAGAATTAAGGCCAAAAAGTTATATTTTGGTCTCATCAGACCAGAGAATCTTATTTCTCACCATCTTGGAGTCCTTCAGGTGTTTTTTTTAGCAAACTCCATGCGGGCTTTCATGTGTCTTACACTGAGGAGAGGCTTCCGTCGGGCCACTCTGCCATAAAGCCCCGACTGGTGGAGGGCTGCAGTGATGGTTGACTTTCTACAACTTTCTCCCATCTCCTGACTGCATCTCTGGAGCTCAGCCACAGTGATCTTTGGGTTCTTCTTTACCTCTCTCACCAGGGCTCATCTCCCCCGATAGCTCAGTTTGGCCGGACAGCCAGCTCTAGGAAGGGTTCTGGTCGCCCCAAACGTCTTCCATTTGAGTATTATGGAGGCCACTGTGCTCTTAGGAACCTTAAGTGCAGCAGAAATCTTTTTGTAACCTTGGCCAGATCTGTGCCTTGCCACAATTCTGTCTCTGAGCTCTTCAGGCAGTTCCTTTGACCTCATGATTCTCATTTGCTCTGACATGCATTGTGATCTGGAAGGTCTTATATAGACAGGTGTGTGGCTTTCCTAATCAAGTCCAATCAGTATAATCAAACACAGCTGGACTCAAATGAAGGTGTAGAACCATCTCAAGGATGATCAGAAGAAATGGAAAGCACCTGAGTTAAATATATGAGTGTCACAGCAAAGGGTCTGAATACTTAGGACCATGTGATATTTCAGTTTTTCTTTTTGAATAAATCTGCAACAATGTCAACAATTCTGTGTTTTTCTGTCAGTATGGGGTGCTATGTGTACATTCATGAGGAAGAAGAATGAACTTAAATGATTTTAGCAAATGGCTGCAATATAACAAAGAGTGAAAAATTTAAGGGGGTCTGAATACTTTCCGTACCCACTGTATAAAGGACTTGTGTTGCTTATTAATTCTGTTTGTTCACATTTATGATGTTTACATTTTTTTCTTTTGCAATTTCAATATTTAGTTGCACAATTTGGCTTTCATCACATTATTGTTGCGCTGCACTTTGGTATATTGCAAGTGCCCTCCTGTGTTCACAATGAAGCAGGGCAGCCAATTGGCACAGAATCTGCAGTACCTGCTACAGTGATTATCCACTTCCACAGGGATCTCACAGGTATGGGGCATACATAGTTACATTGGTCAAAGCTGGACTAATGTAACTATGTAACAAATCTAAACTTGAGCTTTATTTCACAAAATAACAATATAGTAACATGTTTCATTAGAAAGCTGTTTAGATATCTGTGAAATCTGATTAGAAATCTTTTTGTATTACTAGCAGAAATCCTGGCTTCTCTAGATTTTCAAAGGGAGTTTGCTCTCTAGTTCTCAGTATCTGCACTACTAGTTATACAGTCCAGATACTGCTGTTTTTCCTTGACAGCTTTTACGCTCAGGTCTGCATCATTTTGACCTGCTCGTGCATATTAAAGCAATTATTATTGGCTTCTCTGTGTGTTTATGATCAACATATCTATCATGATGTGTGCAATCATTTTGGAAAATTGGAGAAAATAAAAACCTTTTTCTGTGTCCGATGCTTAGAATGTGTTTCTCAATCTGGATTGGATGGTTTGACAGAAACCTGTAATATTATTTATCATGATATTGATTTTAGGGATGGGTCCACGCTTGGCCTACAGAGTGCAGCAACAATTTACCATCAACCTCAATGAAAAAAGATTGCTGAGCAGTTGAAGTTTGATGGAAATCAACTCTGAATTTCAAGGTCAGGTTGGTTACTTGTTGTAGGATACTGTTTATTTATTGTTTTCTGGGAAATTGCTGTTGTTAATAATATTTTAATGACGGCTATTGTTAATAAGGATTATGTAACAGTGCACCTGTGTCAAAACTGAAACGTTGAAATGTATAGCTCAGTATTGCCATGGCAAAGCTATAGAGTACAGGTCACCTCACCTTCCTTGCTGGTATACTCACCTCCTCTGGGTATACTCACCTCCTCTACTGGGTATACTCACCTCCTCTACTGGGTATACTCACTTCCTCTACTGGGTATACTCACCTCCTGTACTGGGTATACTCACCTCCTCTACTGGGTATACTCACTTCCTCTACTGGGTATACTCACCTCCTCTACTGGGTATACTCACTTCCTCTACTGGGTATACTCACCTCCTGTACTGGGTATACTCACCTCCTCTACTGGGTATACTCACCTCCTCTACTGGGTATACTCACCTCCTCTATTGGGTATTCTCACCTTCTCTGTTGGTTATACTCACCTCCTCTGGGTATACTCACCTCCTCTACTGGGTATACTCACCTCCTCTAATGGGTATTCTCACCTTCTCTGTTGGGTATACTCACCTCCTCTACTGGGTATACTCACCTCTTCTACTGGGTATACTCACTTCCTCTACTGGGTATACTCACTTCCTCTACTGGGTATACTCACTTCCTCTACTGGGTATACTCACCTGCTCTACTGGGTATACTCACCTCCTCTACTGGGTATTCTCACCTTCTCTGTTGGGTATACTCAGCTCCTCTGGGTATACTCACCTCCTCTACTGGGTACACTCAACTCCTCTACTGGGTATTCTCACCTTCTCTGTTGGCTATACTCACCTCCTCTAGGTATACTCACCTCCTCTACTGGGTATACTCACCTCCTCTGCTGAGCATACTCACCTCCTCTAACAACCCAAAAATACCATCCAGCGCTTAATCCCAGGACTTCCCAAAACAACAGGACTATGGTAGGCAATGGTTTCAGCGATGCAGGCTCCTCGGGAATGGGCGGTCCTTCCAAACACTGCAAAAACATACACAAGAGGGTGAAAACGCCTAGTGCATTAACACAGAAAAGCATATATTGAAAGCACATAACAGTGTTATACTCACAAAGTAGGAATAAAATCAAGCTTGTCATATACAACACTCCAACTGGTGGGACGGGTGACTCTACGGCCACACAGTGGAAAAGCGTACGCATTTCAGGGGACAGACCCCATTCCTCAGAGCGTACCTTCTCTGCTAGTTATACTCACTCCCTTGCTGGGCATACTCTCCTCCTCTGCTGGGTATACTTATCTCCCCTTCTGGGTATACTAACCCCCTCCACTGATGGGTAACTGACCTCCTCTGCTGGACATATTCACTTCTTCTGCTTGTTATACTCACCTCCCCTGCTGAGCATACTCACCTCCTCTGCTGGGTATACTCACCTCCTCTGCTGGGTATACTCACCTCCTCTGCTGGGCATACTCATGTCTTCTGCTGTATATACTCCCCTCCCCTGCTGGGCATACTCACTTCCTCTCCTGGTTTTATTCACCTCCCCTGCTGGGTATACTCACCTCCCTGCTGGGCATACTCACTTCCTCTGCTGGACATATTCACTTCTTCTGCTAGTTACACTCACCTCCCCTGCTGAGCATACTCACCTCCTCTGCTGGGTATACTCACCTCCTCTGTTGGTTATACTCACCTCCTCTGCTGGGTATACACACCTCCTCTGCTGGGTATACTCACCTCCTCTGCTGGGCATACTCATGTCTTCTTCTGTATATACTCCCCTCCCCTGCTGGGCATACTCACTTCCTCTCCTGGTTTTATTCACCTCCCCTGCTGGGTATACTCACCTCCCTGCTGGGCATACTCACCTCCTCTAATGGGAATACTCACCTCCTATGCTGGGTATACTTGCCTCTTCTGCAAAGATCCTATCTGGATCAAGTGCCTTTGGCACTAAAGCAGGAGATTTTTTTTTTTTCAAATATGCTGACTGGTTGTCTCTCATCTATACAGAAAGCATAAAAGCAGTCAAATCAGTCTGTATATGCAGTAAAGCATGCTTTAATATACTCACTGTGGAACCTAAGGGTTAATCCTCTGCATTGTGTATAAAGGCTGTTTGATCCTGTATGCACAGAACTGCCTCTTCTTGCATTGTTCCCATAACATGTGTGAATTAGACAGAGTTACTGGAGTCAAGCTGCACATGCTCAGTTTGGTGTGTATTGCTATAGAGTTTTTTTCCTTGGGAGAGTGCATGTGATTAGCACAGGGCCAATCAACACTGTCCAGACACTGTCCAGACAGAGGGTCAGGGGTCCTGCATCCTGATAGGACAGCCAGTGCAGTATGAAAACTCCTCCTACAAGCTTTAACCAGGCACTGATAGAAGTCACAAAACTGCTATGTACTGCTGATGAGAAAAGGTGTTTAGCAGTTTAAATTTACTAAAATAATTGCATTTCCATGTCCTGTGTACTGTGGGAGGCTAGATATAGTGAATGCAGGTTCTGGGTTTAGTAACACTTTAATATATCCTTACAACCACCAACCAAAAAAAAAAAAAAATGGCCCCGGAAGCTTGAATCTGATTGGTGATCAACAGTGACAAAGGTATGCAGCCTTAATAAAGGAATCTACTCTTCCCATACTCATATGTTCCCATTGAACATATGAGAAGTTCTGTGAAATCTGTCTTCAGTGGATTGCATAGAAGTACACTTTAAACCAGGCATGTCCAACCTGCGGCTCAGGGGCCACATGTGGCCCGAAACCACAGGCAATGGGGCCAACTGCCCCCTGACAACTTTTGTTTTTTTTGCTGGGGAGGAAGGAAGTTGAGTCGGGGAAACGGCCACAGAGGCTGCGTTGGAGGGAATCATCCACTAGTTGTGTTAAATTAGTGCTGGGGGGGGGGGTGCAGCAGCACGGGAAGGGCACAGCAGCGTTTTATTACTTATATACCTTAACTATAGTATATATGTTATATGCGGCCCGAGAAAATTTCTCTACACTCAATGTGGCCCAGAGAAGCCAAAAGGTTGGACACCCATGCTTCAAACTATATGCAAAAGCAAAACTTGCTGTTTTTTTTTTTTTAAGTTTGGATGGAAAGGGGAAGGATTTAAGCTCTCCTTTTGGAGTCTGTGCCTCCAATTATTAGAAAGCATCCCCCGCGCACCAGATTCTTTATACATATTCCATGTATTCATCTTTGGTAGCAGCACACTTACATTTATCAGCGCACTTTTTTCTATACACAATCCATGTCCTTAGTCTGCTTGTTTTCAGCAAACTGTTTGCTGTCGTTTTTGTGCATCATCTTTAGATGAGGTTTCCTCCTGGGACGGCATCCATGCAGACCAATTTAATGCAGTGTGCGGTGTATGGTCTGAGCACTGACAGGCTGACCCCCCCCCCACCCCTTCAACCTCTGCAGCAATGCTGGCAGCACTCACACGTCTATTTCCCAAAGTCAACCTCTGGATATGATGTTGAGCACGTACACCCAACTTCTTTGGTCAACCATGGTGAGGCCTGTTCTGAGTGGAACCTGTCTGGTTAAACTGCTGTATCATCTTGGCCACCGTGCTGCAGCTCAGTTTCAGGGTCTTGGCAATCTTCATATAGCTTCGGACATCTTTATGTAGAGCAACAATTCTTTTTTTTTCAGATCCTCAGAGAGTTCTTTGCCATGAGGTGCCATGTGGTGCCAGTGACCAGTATGAGAGCTGACCAGTATGAGAGAGTGAGAGCGATAACACCAGATTTAACACTCTGCTCCCCATTCCCATCTGAGACCTTGTAACGAGTCACATGACACCGGGGAGGGAAAATGGCTAATTGGACCCAATTTGGACATTGTCACTTAGGGGTGTACTCACTTTTGTTGCCAGCGGTTTAGACATTAATGGCTGTGTGTTGAGTTATTTTGAGGGGAGAGCAGATTTACACTGTTATACAAGCTTTAAACTCACTACTTTACATTGTAGCAAAGTGTCATTACTTCAGTGTTGTCACATGAAAAGATATAATAACATATTTACAAAAATATGAGGGGTGTACTCACTTTTGTGAGATACTGTATATATTTATACACACACACACACACAAAGTAAAATATGCTGTGATAGAAAGAACATATGGAACCTAACAGGAGGTTCTAACCCTCCCCTGCTTTGTCCAAATCAAAAAAACAAACAAAAAAACAAGCTGTGAATGTTAAATGTTTGGCAAAAACGAATCTGATCATTCAAGTATTTGTAAACCCAATCACTAAAATCTCAAATTTGAAAAGTTCTTTTAAATATTTTTAAATCTACAGCTTTTAATAAAATACAGGTAATTCTGCCCCCAAGGCCCCATTTACTTCTGTGCATTTTGTAGCTCAAAGCTTTAAAATGTTCAGCACACGAAATCCCATGGCTTTCAGTTGTGCCTGTTTATACCCGAGCGCAGTATCAATTATAGCTTTTTGGCACCAATAGACTTCAATGGGAGTGACACTTATGAAACCACCCTTATTGTGCAGTTTTATTCCCTAGTAAATACATTTCCATAGGTAAAAATCAACACCTTTACACATGCTCAAAAGAATCCTGCAAAATGACCAAAGGTGCTGAGCCCAAGTGTAAATGCAACCGTAGGCCCCTTTCACACGGGCGGACCCAATCTGATGCTCCATGCACCTCTATGGAGCAGTGCGAGTCAGGGGTGACATGTCCGCTGACACCTATCTGATCCGATTCTGTCCGTGAAATCCAGACAGATGGAAACCCTATTTTCCATCAGTCTGGAGGATCAGATCGGATGGGATCAGATGAAAATGGACAGGCGACCCATTTTCATCCGATCTCCCATAGAGGAGAGTGGGGCTCTGACAGCTCCATCTCTGCATAGTGAGGGGAGACGGACCTGTCATCCGCCTGCTCAGCGGGGATCAGCGGTCGATCCCCCGCTGAGCAAAACGGAGTTGGCCGGGCGGAAAAAGCCCATGTGAAAGGCACTTTCTGTTACACAGTGGTTGATTTACTATCAACTAACTGGAGAGTGTAAAATCTGGTGCAGCTGTGCTTGGTAGCCAATCAGCTTCCAACTTCAGCTTGTTCAATTAAGCTTTGACAAACAACCTGGAAGCTGATTGGTTTCTATGCACAGCTGCACCAGATTTTGCACTCTCCAGTTTTGGTAAATCAATCCCACAGTGACAATGCTCTGTCCCTGTCTGCCAATTGTGTTCCTCTTTTGTCAACCTGTCACCTGCCCTTGCCAATCAAGACTATAAGTTGTCATTTCAATACACATTACACAGGAATGGTTTACAGTTGTCACCATCAGCAAATTCATCGTAAGAAATGCCATGCAGCTATCTCTGTAATGTATCTAAACAGGGAATGGCTGGCAAGAGGCTGTAGAAGATCAGCAACACTACAATGCAACAAATATGAAAAAAAATTAAAACAAGCATTTTATTACAAAATGGCGATGATATGTAATTGTTTATACATAGGGCTTTAGAAAAAAAAAATGTCGTTCATTTATGGTTAACATCTTCTTTAATGAGTTAGGCTGGATTTTATGATCTACTGGGCTTTTTATTTTATGTGCTACAGCTCATATGAAATAATTGTTTTTTTATAAAATTTCTGCAATAAATCACTTGCTTGTTGGATGACAATTATGTAAAATAAGATATATTCATTGTACGCAATTAGATGCACCTGCTTATCAGAGAATTAGATAAATATGTTGAGCCAAGCATAATCACACACTAATAAGTTATGAAAAACTAAACAAAGGTCCCTAGACAAACATATTGATGGGATTCTCCTAAAAATAAGGAAGTCTCAGCTGGATCCCTAACCCAAAGTGGCAGCACCGGAGAGGGAAAGCCCAGCACACAACTGATTGCAGAGAGAATAGCGCTGGACTCCATAGGCTGGTAAGTGTTTGTTTCAAACTCAGTATTTGTAACCAGTAATAAAGTAAAAAGTAAATTTTATTGAATCATAAAAGGATAATACTATCCAATAAAAACAATTGAAAGGAAACAAAATCCATAAATAGCAAATCCCTTTTACAAAAATAAAAACACACAAAAAAACCCAGGAAAACAAGAATCTAACAAACAGAAAAATGGGAAACAATTCCAGTGGTGGTTGATTTTTATAGAAGAGGGGAAATAAATGGTAGAAAGGACAGGGGAAGTGCTTGTTTACACGTGCGTTGCCCTCTGAAAAGTGATCTTTGGTGGATGACTTTTCAGAAGGCAGTGACTGACGGCTGGAAGGCAATATGCTGCCTTCTGAATGTCTGTTTTAACCCTTGAAAGCTCACAGCACTGTGCCACAACTTTGTGCATTACATGCAGTTAGAGGGCAGTTGCGGTGTGACCCCATTCACTTGAATGGGTCATGTTTGGCGGTGGTACTGCCCTCTGAATGCTGCATGGGGTATATCTTTTGCATGTACCTGTTAGCTTGCATCATTAGGTTGAAAGAAGACCCAAATCTATCTAGTTCAATAATCCAATAGAAAAAAAAATGAATTTAAAAAAACTCCATATACACAATCCTATACCCAGAGGAAGGCAAAAAAAAACCAATAAAGCATGGTCCAATTTGCTCTACGGGGAAAAAAAATCCTTCCTGATTCCCTACTCAGCTTAAAGTGAGCAGGCCAATCACAGCTCAACTGCCTAGTTTTACTGACAGCCCCCAACTGAAAGTGTAAACGAGGCTGAAGAAAGAGTGGTATAACGTGGTAAGGGGTGGTGGGGAAGTAACATTGTTGTGTTGATGGGGGGAAAGAGAGGAGGCTCAATATGGACTGCAGAGACCTTGCCAAGTCACGGAAAGGGGTGGTATGGAGGAAACACTGTTGGGCTGAGAAAGGATGGAAAACAAGTGTTTTGTATTTTCAGATGGCGAAGGAGGAGTCGCACCGTCAATCATTCCAGCTGCGGCTTGCATTGCAGGCAGCCGCCGCTCTTCAAACTGAACTTGAACCGTCACATTCCTGTAAGTGCAATACCTATTCCTTTAATAAATGTAAAGGGGATAATGCACCATTAGTCTCTTTCCTTATTTATGGTGGATCATACATGAGGTTAAGTCTGAACTAAGAATCAGGAATCATCAGGAGTCCCTCATTTCAACTGATCCAGAGAGAGTCCATACTTATATCAGGTTTGGAAAAAGTGGGATCTGGTAAGCAGCTCCCCCTCCCCTTTTTTCACATGTGGGTGGATTCCAGCTCAGCACTCCCTCTGGTCACTATAGAGGTCCCTTTTGGATTCATATTCAGTTTTATCTGCCCTATACCATTTTGCATTTGGTAAGCTGTAAATTCACCCGGTGGAGGGAGTTTCACATCACGTCCATTCACCTACAGCAACACCTGTTTCTTATTTTCACCGTTTTATTATTCGTTGGAATTTATGAACACTGGACTTATTTTGCACATTTGTCCAAATTATTTGGTGGAGTTTATCGTGTAAAATCACGTCATATTGATTTGCACCAGATATAAGAGACTATATATATATATATATATATATATATATATATATATATATATATATATATATACACACATCTTTTTTGACATTTTTTTATTTGTTTACATCACTGTACGTGCATGTTTGGATTTGTTCATTGTATTGCATATTTGTAGCGCACCAGATTCTTTATACATAAGGACATGGATTAATGGAACCATGTCCTGTGGTCTGATGAGACCAAGATAAACATATTTGGTTCAGGTGGTGCCAAGCTTGTGTGGTGGTAACCAGATGAGGAGTGTAAAGAAAAGTGTGTCTTGCCTACAGCCAAGCATGGTGGTGGGAGTGTCATGGTCTGGGGCTGCATGAGTGCTACCGGCACTGGGGAGCTACAGTTCACTGAGGGCACCATGAATGCCAACTTGTACTGTGACATACTGAAGCAGAACATGATCTCCTCCCTTCAGCAATTGGGCCGCAGGGTAGTATTCCAACATAATAACGAACCCAAACACACCTCCAAGATGACCACTGCCTTGCTAAAGAAGCTGAGGGTAAAGGTGATGGACTGGCCAACCATGTCTCCAGACCCAAACTCTATTGAGCATCTGAGGGGCATCCTCAAATGGAAGGTGAAGGAGCCAAAGTCTCTAACATCCACCAGCTCTGTGATGTCGTCATGGAGGAGTGGAAGAGGACTCCAGTGGCAACCTGTGAAGCTCTGGTGAACTCCATGCCCAAGAGGGTTAAGGCAGTGGTGAAACTACCGTTTGCCCTACCCAGATGTGACCCCAAACCCAGGGATAAAGGAGCAGTGAACGTTAAATTTGTGCTGTAGTGAAAGCTGAACCAGTCTGCACAAAAAAAGGACATTATGGCCAAAGACTTAGACCTACCCTTATTGACAATCTCAACTGTGGCCAGATTGTCAGTGGTGAAACTACCGTTTGCCCTACCCAGATGTGACCCCAAACCTGAGCTGCTGCTACTAAGAGATACAACTCAAACAAGGAGGATATCTGACTAACCTAGAAATCAGCAAAACCTCTTGAGGCCAAAAATGACTGCAAATCTGGTGGAAACGGCAGAGTCCATAACTACATGAGGAAAAGAGGCAGAAGCTACCTGAATAAGCATCGACACGCTGTTCCAGTTCTTTAGGAACACATCCCACATGGCCATAAAAGCGATAGCCGATTGATCTAATCTAAGGACTTTGTGCGGATCCTCAGCCAGAGGTAAAAAAGCTAGAAGACGTGAAATGAAAGATCGACCTTGAGGAATGATCCTCGTGGCAAAATGAAGCATGCCCAGCAAGGACTGTAATGAACCTACGGCCAGTCAACTTGTCAAGTGGAAGGCTGGCCTGAATGGAATGAATGTTAATGAAACACCTAAAAAAGGTGATGGACTGTGAAGGGGCTTCTACTTTATGTTCTGCATGTTGAGATTACCAAATACCGTACTTCTTTTGGTCTGTGCAAATCTGTGGGGGGTTTGTCAGGCGTCTCGATTAAGAGAAAATCGTCTAAGTAAAGGATGACCTTCTGACAATGAGCTATTTGGAACAAAATCCAACTGAGGGAAATTATAGAATAGCCATGGACTACTTTAGAGCCAAAGGTAAGTTTAATGGTGAATAATATAAATCCTACCACATAATGCTATGCCACTGCCACAAGGACGGATCTATAGGAAATAGCTTGAAGGCATCCGAAATATGTACTTTGGACAGCCATGCACCCGCTCCTATGCAAACAATACATCTTATAGCTTGATCAACAGATGTGTATTTGAGCGAGAACTCCTCGTACAGAAACAGAGAATTTTGACTGGGGATGTGAGTAGAATAAGGAGTGGACAAGTCATAAATTAGCCAAGTTTATTGGAAAATTTGCCTTTAAAAAGCCCAAAAAGGGCTAACTCTCCAAGAACTAAATGGAGGTACAGAAAAAAGTCTGATGATTAAACCTCTGTCTAGCTCCATTTGCAAGTGTCAATAGCCTACGTCTCGGTGGTGGCACAGCACATTTTTTTTTTCTTGGGTGGCCTGTGGTAAGATGATAAGACCAGTGTGAAACCCAACGAAAACCTTGTGCTAAGAAATGCGTTATGGTGGTGTAGAGATGTTTATGAGTACACACGGATTTGGGATGAGCTCTATGGCAGATAGCACAGATGTGTAACAAGTTACACTGGCTGTAAGTGCAGGTGGTTTAATTGAAATGATCGCATTTCTGTGCCCTAAATAGTGTGGATGGATAAATCGGCAGTGTAAGCTATTTTATTATGACAGCCGGCACCTGCATCTGTCAGAATATCTCAGCAATATTTTAATCTGATTAGATGCAAGTGCTGTTTGCTTTACATTTTTCTGCCTGGTTCCTTCTTCAAAAATCAATTGCAAAATCAAGTGCTCACAGAGCCACCCACAGAACAAATTGTGATCATTCAGCAGAATTGAATAATGTTTGTTCACTGCATTCCCATGTTATCAAATTGCAATGTTGGTTTCCTAAAATACTGGGGCAGATTTACTAAAACTGATCCACTCAGAACCTGGTGCAGCTGTGCATGGTAGCCAATCAGCTTCTAACTTCAGCTTGTTCAATTAAGCTTTGACAATAAAACCTGGAACCTGATTGGTTTCTATGGAGAGCTGCACCCGATTTGCATGCTCCAATTTTCATAAATCAACCCCTCTGTTTTCTATTTTTTTTTTTTACACTGGCTGCTAATCTCTCCCACTATCTTTCAGTCATCGTTGCTCTGGTACATGTCTGTCCAAGGCATGTCCACATGGGCACTTGTATTCTCTACAAGCGGCAAATGCAATAGAGTGACAATGCAGGAGCACCATGGAGGAACAGTTGACACACCATAGCAAGATGTAATTGAATGAGGATCTTCAGGAAAAGACCACCAGGTATTATGGTTATGAAAGCTGCAAAGCATCTGATTGCTGCTGATTTCCTGAAACTTTTTGCAGCCAATTTTTGTTTACATTTTTGCACCCATACCTGGTAATCCTGTCATGAAATGAGGTCACTTCTTGCCCTAGAGTGACATCAGTTTGTCCCTTTCTCCCGCTTGTGTTCCTGGGTTGTCATCCTATCAAATTGGCTTCTAATAGAAGCTTCAAATGGCTATTTCACATGTTGCTACAATCAGGAAGCCTGCTCTGAGTAATACCTTGAAGTCATCAATAAAGTACATGCAGACAAGTAATGGTGGCAAAAAGGCTGCAGGAGGTCAGCAGCACTGAGATACAACAAAGGATAAAAAAAGAGAATTCTTTATTCCAAACTATACACATATACACTATATGGTAGCACAGCAGTGGGCTTCAATGCCAAGCTGACACATATATATGCGTATACCTGGCGTTGCTACTCTGTCCTGAGAGCATGCTTGCTTGGCACCCCCAGCATTGTGACCTAACAGCTCCCAATCACTGTTTGCAATCGGAAGCTGGTGGGATAGGCTTTTCAATTATGTAATCAAAATGTTAGCCAATTACATTGATCTCATGACCAGGAAGCTCTTGTAAAGCCTATGGCATTACGTACTCTTGAAGGGCCAGCTCCAACTGAGTGGAAAAGGTAAAAAAAAAACATGGCAATTGTTATGACCCTGACTTTACTCTGAATTTTTTAATTTAAATTTTTGTACAAGGGTTATCACCCAGAAAATTGATAACTCAGACACAGCCAGGCAACCGACATTTTCAGAAGGAGGCAGCTCCCATATTTTTCTCATGTCTCATTTTATGAATTGTGCCCCCATTTTGAATAACACATTAAAATGGCCTTCAACTCATCTCCCCAGACACTTTTTTTTATTATTATAGAGCCAGTTCATGCAAAAAATGCAATAAATGCTATGAAAAGGATCATTATACTGTGAGAAAAATATACTTCATGTGGAATAATCACAAACAACTTTCGTTACAAATGTTACTTATTATGTTATTTGAGATAAAGTAACTTCTTTTATGGTTTAAAAATGACTTATGTAAAAAAAACACCTATACAATAATTTAGGTACATTTATATTATCTTATGTGCAGCCTATGTGTTCCATCCTAGATTCTGAGATAAAAGGAGACACCAATATGACAGATGGAAGTTGGTTCTAAATAGGAAGACAGCTGTGTATTTGAAAATAGTCATCTTTATCATTATTTTAATGATCTTCTGTTCTGAAAAAGTTTACATAATTATGCATTAATGTTATTAAAACCTATTTTATATAAAACAGTTTTAGGTAAGTTTGGGGGCTATGTATACTGTATGCCTATCATGTTGTAAAGCTCTGCGCAAACTGTTGGCGCTATATAAATTCTGTATAATAATAATAATAATAATATCTGTTCAGTTTTTCCAACTCTTGGCAAATCCTATGAATCAGCTCTCTGGGCACCATGATTTATATGGATAAGAGCCTTTTCCATAGAATTTTTTACAAGGTAAAGACTAATACACATATGCCCGAATGTCAGCCAGCATTGGCTGGTTCAATGGAAACCGGCCGACTTTTGACCCATGTGTATAGTAGCTGGTCCGACAGAAGATGGCTATTTAGCCAGCTTCTGTCTAAAGTCCCGTACACACGCTACGAATTTCCGCCGGCCGGTCGTCTGTTTTTTGTGGCATGCTAGTCTGATGTGGAAAGTGAAGAGGTTTTTTTCATACGAATTTTCCTGTACGACAGAATTCTACTTCAGAAGTGATGTCATGTGTTGGATTGCTTTGTATGTGTTCTTTCGTCTCTGAGCATGCCTAGTCTTGCTCTTAAGATTTTTTTCCATCGAAATCTGTACTAATGAGATGAAAATTGGACGTTGTATTACGGACAACAAAAATTTTATAGCCTGCACATAAGGATTTTGTCAACCTAAAAGCCGGAGTTGGCTGTCGAAAGCACCATACTAACAATCCGAATATCGGCAGATCGGTCGTCGGATGAATTTTCCCTTCCGAATTTCTTATCGTGTGTACCGGGCTTTAGGCTCATGACCAAAAAAGGTATTCTGACCAGTGCCCCAATCAGCGCTCCCAACCAATGGCTGAGAGCGCTGACTGGTCTGTTCTGGTGGGGGGGGGGGGGGGAGAGGGGGCTGTTCCCCTGTCAGAACACATTATCTCAGCAGGAGGAATCACTGTACTAACATCAGATTGTTAGTACAGCAGATTTTATCTGACCTCTCAGGTTTTTTTCATTCAACCCACTGGAACAAAAAAAAACTAGTGGTGTGTACCAGGCTTAAGTCACCAGGTCTTTCTTCAACCCTTCCCAATTTTAAAAGGTGAAAAACGGGTGCGCTAGCCAGACTCGTGGATAGCAGCACCTAGAACTCCCTGAACCCTGGGAGAAAAAATATAATGTGAAACAGGACTAGTGCACTATCTAAACAAATAAAAATGACATAATAAAAATTATGACAATGGTGGAAAAAGTGGAGTCAGCCGCATTGTCACCACACACTGACCGCACTGCAGGCGGCCGTGCACACTGGCAAAGCTTTTTTTCGTCAAGATTTATGTAAGTGCATTTTTTTTAAAATAAATCTGTTTTTAAGAGGTAAGGCACTATTAGCCTCTCTATTTATTGAGATGAGATCTCTGGAAAGTCCGGGGTGTGCATGATCCTTCCAGTCCAGGTTTGAGCATCCGTGGATTGTCGAATTCATAGGGATTCCACTGTCTGTTAGGACAAACGATATCCTAGAGCTTATGCTTTACACCTTCCAGTTTTTGACATTGTATATTTCTGGTAAGCAGCCATCCCTTCTCGTTTGATCACGTTGGGGTCGCATGCAGCACTTGGCATTATCTGTGGTGGAATTTTTTGTATTTTATTCTAGAAATTGTTTGCTGGACACCATCCATTTATTTTTATGTTTAGTGGCTATGTCATGGTTATTAGATTTTTTCACAAGTGACTGTTTTTTCATTTTTATAATTTCTCACTACTGTTATACACATTGGTTTCACATTGGTGCATATTTGTGTTTTCTTTTGCACATTTTTTACATGTTATTTCTCATGCATTTTTATAGATTTTTGGATACATTTTTCATGGACATCTTGTATGTATCCCTTTAATCTGTTCCACCATTGTCAAAATTTTAATTATGTCATTTTTATTTGTTTAGATAGTGCACTAGTCCTAACCCTTTCCAATTGATTGGGTCTAGTATAAAGAATTGTTGTGATAACACATATGCATAGCCAATTTGTACAACATATTAGCATCAGTTTAGACAGGAGCCAATTATCCTATCAGCATGTCTTTGGAGTGCAGGAGGAAACTGGAAGGAAACACAAACAAATACAGGGAGAACATACAAACTCAATGAAGATAGAGTCCTGGTTGAGATTCAAACCAAGGTGCTTCAAGGCATATGTACTAACTAAAAAGCTACCGTGCTGTCCCTTTGTTGCTGTAAAAAAAAACAAAAAAACAAAAAATAAAAAATTATACAAATAAAATATATAGACAGAAATTTACTATGATTGGAGCAAACAGAATAAGGGGCAGCTGAGCATGTTAACCAATCAGTTTATAATGTTTGTTTTCAACAAGTTGCTCTTGATTCTGCACCCATTTTCATAAATTCCCCCCATAGTGTTTAGGAAAAAGTGAAACCAACCATTTTCGCCTTGCTGATGTTTCTGTGAAAAATGTGACATTTCCACTAAATACATTGGAAAAGGGAAAGGATACACAAAATATTTCTGCTTCCAGTTTTGGATGAATTTTATTAGTATAATATAATTTTCTTTTTTACGTAAATAAAATCAAAAATGGCAAAAAGTAAAATAAAAAATGGCATTTGTGTACTGTCACTTCAAGTATATTTGTTTTACTTTTCAGTGGAAACAAATGTCAAAGTACGCAAAAAAAAACACAATGAACACATTTTTGTAAAAGTTTATATTTTTTTTTGCCATGGCTGTGGGATATTTGACAATTTCACTAATGATGCTGCATGACTATTTTTCAAATCTAACATTCTAAATACAATATTTCAGCCTGTTTCAGTGAAAGCTTTTTTTAGGAGACCAAATTGGATAAGTCACATTTCAAACATGAAAGTACTCTTGCACTTGTTGTTTTTGTACAGTGATCTAGGTATAAAGTAGTGTGTTTAAGGGATTCCCAGTCAGGTTCCTTTCAAGCAATTATGCTGTGGCTGAAGGTTAATTTGTATGCAAATGCTTCCCTTGTAGCTGGGAACTGTTACTGTCACTTCTGCTGAAGGTAGTCAGACATCAAGGGTGGGATGGTGGGCAGGAAGGGCCCCCTTGGGGGCCTTCAGCCTTTGTATAAAAAAAATGATGTATGAGACAGGGACTTCTTTGGAACCTGAAGAGTACGTGACAGAAGGAATAATATGGGTGGAAAAATCTGTCCTAATAATTGAGACTGATGGTCCCATCCATCTCGATTTTATTGTTTCTCAGCAAAACTTGTTGATGAAGAAGCTCATTTTGTGGCAGGTTGGGTATGTTGTACACACTGTCCTCAGTGGTAGCTTTCCATCCAAGGTGTGAGCCATGACAGCCAATCAGGGAATCTTTTTGTAGCACTCTTGATCTGCCACCTAAAAATTTCCTCAAGTATTGAAATGCATGATTCTCAGGAATGGCATGTTTAATACTCCTGTACAAGTATGCTTGCTGGAAAATGCACACAAGAGTAAGTTAAGAATTGGCACGTGGAATTCAAGTAGCTAGACACTTGTGAAAGACAATTGTAATGCAGCTATGCATAAAATAAAAGTCTAAATGACGTTTGAATAGACGTACACATTTCTACATAGTATATATACATTTACACTCACATATATTGCAATTATAAGCTATAGAACAAATTAGGTGTCTTGATCAGGCATAATGAAGAAACCTACATACAAAGCTATGAATTTAGGGTATTGGTCCTTTCACACAAACGATCTGATCAGATCCGCCTGTCAGTTTTTTAGGCGGACCTGATCGGATGCCCCATGCATCCCTATGGGGCAGCGGATGTCAGCGGAGATCCTATCGATTAAATCCGGAAGGATGGAAACCCTATTTTCCAATCCGTCTGGCGGACCGGATCGGATGGGATCGGATGAGAACAGACAGGCAGTCCGTTCTCATCCAATCTCCCCATAGAGAACAGCGGAGAATCTGACAGCTCCCTCTTCGCACCCAGATCAATCCCCCGCTGAGCAGAATGGACCTCATCAGACACACCGCCGTGTGAAAGGACCCTTAGTCAGTAAATGGTTTTACTATTGCTCCAAACTTTTCACTTTCACAGTTCGAATCTCAGACTGTTCAGCAGAAACCGGCCGAGATTCGAACCATTAATGGGCAGACTGAATGTACCAAGTTGATCGATCAATTAACTTGGGTACAACCAGCCTGCCAGATTTGTTTCCGATTATCGCAATCAGCTGATATAGCCGCTAGCGATAATCTCTGTCTTCTCCTGGTAGGGATGGCTTCCCCCGCCCACTCCTGACTGTTGTCAGACAGTAGTAATGGCCAGCTCAGCTATTGCCCAATGTTTCTTTGCAAATATCCCCTGTCTAAAAGTTGGTATTTCAATAGGCTTTTGCTTGTCTTCCCTTCCCCATGACAATGCCAAGGCCAGACAACCAAGCCCTGTATAATGCAATGGAGGAGGGGTTGTACTTACTCTACTTCTACCCACATGTCAGCATATTTCAGGGGCCACACTGGCACATTCAACAGGCCTTTTGTAACAAAGTATGACCCAGTGTTATAGTTTTCTGTACTCTACAGAGTTACTTTAAAAAAAGCAAAGAGTGCTAACCTATAGCAACCAACCATAATTAATTACGTATAAATTGGCCTCCATTAAGTAAAATCTGATTGGTGGCAATGCCTCACTCTGCACATCATCTTTGCACTATGCACGGCTCAGCTAAATAAGCACAAATGTTTAAAAACTTTCATTTGATATTTTTTTTTATTATTAGGATTACAGTAGTGCCATGGTCACATTTACTTATACTACAGAGTATGATTTTGCACTTTTTTGCTGGAGATCATGAGTTTACACTTGCACCAGAAAAATAAAAGTAGAGGTAAGAAAAAATTCCCCCACCATTTCATTTTAACTGTCACACAGAGACTAAAACTAACAAGTGTTAAAAATTATAATGGACTTTTCATATGAACATTGCCAAAACATCCAATACAACACATATTCTGCATGTAACCATGGACGGCTTCCATTATCTGCAGTCTCCGAGCAGCAGCTCAGTGTAACATTCTTGGTCACTTTACAATGTTCTTAAAAGGTGAAAAGAAGATGTGTAGCCATCACTCAGTGACACCAGTGTCATCTTGAAACAAATGATATCTTGTATGGCAGTCTGTCTTGAGAATGCGTCTGAAACCATAGATACAACTCTCTTGATAGACCTGTTTGAAATGTTAACAGTGATAAATGTCCAAAACAACAGCATCAGGAGGAAAAGATGTACCGGTATATCTAAAAACAGGCATATAAGAAATAAAATTAAATAAATATATATATATACTTGCAGCCTTTAGACAGTTACCATTTTTCCAAATAAATACATTCTATTTTTTTATGTTTTTAAGACAAGGTTAAAAGTACATTTTATGGCTGAAGATTAGTTGAAACTCTAAAACATATACCGGTATTTCCTGAAAGCACAGACCCTGCAGAATAAAACCATATCATTTAGTGGTATTTTCTATTAAAAATACATTTAAATTAATTTATGCACGCAAACACAATATAATAATATATTTTTGGTAAAAAAAAAAATAAAAGATGAGGTTATGACAAGGAAATGGATACCATGAATGTGAAGTCTCAAAATTGCTAGCCACAGGGCTGGACGGGCTCTCCCGGTCAAGCAGGGGATGGTTGTAAGTGAATTACAGCAATCAGAGATGTCAGGTAGCAGCTGATGAGCAGGAGCAGGCTGGCACTGGTAACAGCAAGCAGGTGAACCACAGGCAGGTAACAGGCAGATGGAGAACAGGCACCAGTGGATAACAGGCAGATGCTTGCAGTTTGGAAATCCAGTAATGACTGTAACTTAGACAGTGTCAGGTGAGCTGAGCCATACATAGGCAGACAGATCAAGTACAGATGCAGAGGCAGGAGCAAAGTCACAGTGCAGGCCAGATTATTGACATATCAGCAAAGTAGCAGTAATGAGTATAGACAGAAGCAAGGTCAGGGACCAGCTGGGGTCAAAGTAGGCGGAGTTCAGGAGTAGTCAAGGCAAGCTGGGTCAATAACTGGAGGCAGATGCCCACCAGCTCCCTGTGTTTGTGTAGAGAATTCTGGATTTATGATTCTTCCTACAACAAAAAATCTAACTAGTAGGTAACTGGTATCTGAGTAGTTTTGCCCTAGAAGGTATACAATATGGTTTTAAAAGATTGTAAGCTCCTTCAGAGGCAGGGAATGATGTGAATGGCTCTGTATGATCAAAAAAGCACTATATAAATATTCAAATTGTAGCACCCTCCCAGGTAGGTGCTAGGTAAATACATAAGTGGCCCTGTCTGCTAATCAGGGGGGCCTGAATTTTTAGTTAGCTGTCACATGTTTCCAGGTGTGTCTGTTGAGTTTGGGGAGTCTCCCCACTGTATCCAATGAGGGATCTTGTTGGACAGTGGAGGAAACCTAGCCAATAGCACGCCAGGGTTTATGATTGTCCCAGTGGGTGGGGTTTGCCGCAATGCACCCTGGGATTGGAAATAAATCCCGAGGGAGCACGTGACAGAGCATCTTTTGGCAGGAGCATCAGTCCCAGGAGGAGGTGACGGCTGTCTCTGTCAGAGAGTGAAGGTGGTCCAGGCAGTCGGCCTAAGGGGACCAGAGGTTGAGCTGTGCTGCAGAGAGGGATCCAGAGAGTGACCGAGTGGAGCTGCTGAGCAGAAGTCTTCAGGAAAAACAATATTGTGAGTACTTAGGATCTGCCCAGGGGTCTGCCTAGGAACGGGGACCACTCCAGAAGGTCAAGGGGATCCAGGAGCCAGCTAACCAGTAGTTGTGGCAGTGAAAGGGGGTGCCAAGTCTTAAAGCCCTGAAGATAGGTAAGTGAAAGGGGGCACCAGTGTGGGCCCTGAAGTGTTCAGTAATACAGTCAAAGTGTACAGTCAGCTACCTCAGGAAGGAGTACCTCAGGGAGCTAAAAAGGACTTTGTTAGTCAACGGCAAAGTCATAGTGTCAAGTCAGCGTTAACAGGCATTTAGCCAGCGTTAACCAGCGCTAAGTCAGCGTTAACGGGCATTCAGCCAGCTTTAACCAGCGTCAAGCAGAATTTTCCCTGCCTAATTTTGCATAGTTCAGTTGTTGGAGTATCCCACTCATCCCTTCTCCCATCCAAGTTCCTAAATAAACATAAAAACCCAAAGATACTGGACTGGTCCTTGTCTCAGTGCTCACACTTGGAGAAACATGTTTAAATATACCTTTATTGCACCCAGTGACCAAGGGGGACCCATAGCCAGCACCAATGCTGGGAATTGTGCTACAAAATAAATATATAAATTATAACCTCTTTTATAAGTAGAGATGGAACCTGGAAAAAGCCTCTTTCAATTTTGGTTAATAAAAAGAAAACCATAGCGGAGGGTGACCAACCATGTTAAGCTAAATTCACTAGAACACTCTGCTAATGATCGTGGCTAGACGCAGACAGACTGCATCCAAGCATGATGATCTGTCCCTAAACGTGGGCAATTGCTGGCTATGTGAACAGTTAAGGATGGCTGTGGCTAATTTTAGCCTGTCATTGCATTGTATGGACTCAGCCTTTATGCTAATCGCCTGTATCAATGTAGCCCAACTCAGTGAGTAGATAATATGCTGGTGGACAATTCTAAATTTGAAACAGAATTCCTCTTTAGTTGAAAATAAAACATATTTAAAAAATAGTTCATAAATTATGGTTGTTTTGAAAAAGAAAATGTATTATAAAAAAACACATTGGATTAATTTGCAATGGACAATATAAAAAATAACACAATATAAAGTTGTTGAGTCAATAACCACTTGCCCCCATTCGCCAGCGTGGAAGCTAAACTGCTGCTGTGATTGCCGCCGAGCACCCGCGATCGCTCCCCTTGGAGACAGAACAGCGGTCTGCTCTTGTAAACACAGCTGACCGTTGTTCTGTCAGCAATCAACACAGGGCTCCTGTGTTCCTCCTATTTAGGAATACAGGTCCCTGTGTTGATTCCATAAGCCCATCCCCCACAGTTAGAAAACACCCCCTAGGCATATATTTAACCCTTTGATCGCCCCTGGTGTTAACCCCTTTCCTGTCAGTGTCATTAGTACAGTAACAGTACATATTTTTAGCACTGATTACTGTAGTAATGTCACGGGTCCCCCCAAAAGTGTCAAAAATGTCAGTTAGGTGTCTGATCTGTCTGCTGCAATGTCGCAGTCCCGCTAAAAATCGCTGATCTCCATCATTACTAGTAAAATAAAATAAATAAAAATGGCATAAATCTTTCCTCTAGTTTGTAGATGCAAAAACTTTTGCGCAAACCAATCAAAATACGCTTATTGGGATTTTTTTTTACCAAAAATATATAGCAGAATACAAATTAGCCTAAAATGATGAAAAAAATGTACTTTTACATTTTTTTTTTTTGGGGAATATTACATAGCAGAAAGTGAAAATTTTTGTTTTTTTTCAGAATTGTCGCTCCTTTTTGGTTTATATCGCAAAAATAAAAATTGCAGAGGTGATCAAATACCACCAAAACAAAGCTCTATTTGTGGGAAAAAAGGACATCCATCTTATTTGGGTACAGCGTAGCATGCCCGCGCAATTGTCAGTTAAAATAACGCAGTGCCGAATCGCAAAAAAATGGCCTGGTCATTAGGGGGGAAATCTTTCGGTCCAGAAGTGATCAACAACTGTTGCAATTATGATCCCCTTACTTGTTGTAGTCTGAATACATTAGGTGATATTAGCATATAGAGCTAAGAACACCTCAGGCCTACCTTGCTCAATCAGTTGACTGTCAGAAGAATTCGCTTAATATGCTCATTCATAACTATTCTTACGTAAAGAAAGACATTCACTCCAAATGATTCCTGACTGGAGCCTCTATATCCCAGAATAAGGCATGCCATTGTTTTGCTTAGTCCAACCCTGACATTGAAAATATGAAGTTAATTAATACAATGATTGATTTTTTTTTTTCCCTTAGCTCTATAGATGTTTGTCCAAATAGATTCTGGCTTGCCTTTCAAACCTGCATTTCCACATGCACCAACAAGTGAACAGAGAACAAAGGCCTAACATGGCTTCAAAATAAATAGAGGTAACACCTTCTCAGAAACATAACCAGGTGTGACAGGCTTGCATCATGGAAGCTTACTCTATATGTGAAATATCATACTTATTTAATTACTGGTAAAAAATGTGCAAGCTTTCTGCTGGTTTACAAAAAAATAAAATAAATTGGAACAGGAAAATGAAACTTACACTATACTCTCTTGTAATTTATAGAGGAGTGGGAAGTTGAAGGTCGATATGTGATGGACTTTCAGTATTACTTTTTTATTAATTATGTACAAAGCCCTGCCTACTTGGCAAGACAGTCCTCGATGGGGATCTTTAAAGTGTATGTCAGGGCAAAAAAACCCACATATTCAGTACAAGCACTTTTTCCCATGTTGTAGTTCTTCAAGAAAGTGGGCAATTAAAGAGAATCTTTAGTTAAATCGGAGTTCCGGCCTCAAAAATTTTTTTTAGATAAAAATACCCCCGGGACAGTCAGGGCTAGTGCATTTAAGCAACGATAGCCTCTGAACTGTCCCCTGTTTCACTTACGTTTTAGAAGAAATACTTACCTTGAAAATGTCTTCTCCAGCGCTGCCATCTCAGGTGTGGGCAACTGAAGCCAGAGCGTCCTCTTCTGTGTCCACTTTGGTGACGTCGGAGTCCCAGAATGCCCTGCACCAGCCCTGCTCGTCACTTCCGGTGCAAGCGCGTCATACCTGCACAGCTTCTAGGCATGCCCAGAAGCTGTTCAGCAGGGAACAACCGGAAGTGACGAGCAGGGCCGCTGCAGGCGCATTGACTCCTGGGAGCGATGACACTCAGCTCCCAGAAGTCAATGCAAGAAGGAAGTGACGGCGCAGGCTGTGGCCGCAGAGGGAGGAAGTAGAAGGAATGTAATTATATTTTCTTCAAAAACAAGGTAAGTGAATCACAATAAAAATTGTCATTATCCAATTTTTTTTCAGGTAATGTACAGCAAGTGGATGGGGCAAAGTTCATTTTGTGGCTGGAACTCTGCTTTAAACTGGATATAGTTCAGAAAAATACAAGCAGCATGTAACATTGTGGGTAATTTGATTTATCTATTTCATTTATCAAAATCTGCCTTTTCTATTGAAAAATGTAGCTTGGAACTGCACTCACACTGTAACAACACTGCAGCCATGTTAACTTTGGGCAGCTGAAGCTAATACCCTTTTGCTTCCTGGTAGTTGTCCCATCCCCTCTCAGTAAAGGAAAATCACGTGCATGCGCAGAACGACAGCGCTGCGCAATGGTCTCTTACCTTCTTTGCCTGTCTCTGCCCTCCACCAGCCGTCTTTCAGCCCTTCACCAGCTCCCCCTTGCAGCTGAATCTTGCAGCATTGAAAATATACCAGGTAGAAAGGGGATTAGAGGATCCTACATCATTCGCCTAGGCGAATGACATAGGCTTTAGAGCAGATGTACAAAAAAAGGTATTTACACATAGAAAAATGTATGGCTTTTTATGTATAAGTAGTCTAGATTGGAGCTTTAGGATACATTCACTATTTTACATTGTAGCAAAGTGTCATTTCTTCAGTGTTGTCACATGAAAAGATATAATAAAATATTTACAAAAATGTGGGGGTTGTACTCACTTCTGTGAGATACTGTATATGTTTATGGTCACATATATGAATCAGCATACTTTGCTTATGATTGCACCTAATCACTAGAAATTATTATATCTTATTTTTGCATATATTTTTGCTTGCATCACTGGTACTCTTCAGACTGATTAGGAAAGGAACCAGCACCGCGCAAAATTTATTTGCTAGCACACGTAGAAAAATGTAGTGTTTTCTTCCAATGCTATTTTAAATGGGGGAAGATCATTCAAATGAAGCCAACATGAGATATAGACTGAAGGTCGGCTTTAACTTTCTGTTTGAGCTGACAACACAGTACCTTTGCTATTTTGAAATCCGAACCAGCGGTGTCTGCCCTGCCTGCTTGACTTCAGATCTCTACCTATCTCCTCCTCCCGATGTCCCCCTCTTCACGCATATGTTGATTTCTTTCCCAGCAAAACAATGATGCTGCCAAAAGCTTCCCTGCACACTGTGTGTAGGGAAAGGGCTCTTTGGAGATGTAGTTCTTGACGGTATGCTTACACCAAAAGGAGTTGAGTTCGTATCAGTTGACCCTGCAAGACTCTTATGAGCCTGGTGACGCCATCACAGGGGTAATAAAAACTGTTTCTCACTACTAAAACTAATAGGGTTTGCTCTAGAGGGGAGAGGGAGGTTTGAGGGGAAATTTTAGTATTGCCTTAATTTACACTTTAGGTGGATAACAGAAGGCCCTGTCAGAGGATAATTACATGTAAATGATTTATCTTATGTATCATTTATGATCATAGAGGAGGAATTAAAAGTCAGTGGGACCACAATGAAATACTTATACCCCAAAGACAGCCAAGGTGTGGGGGGGGGGGGGATAGGGGTTTCTCCATAATGAATGGTCAGGTAGCAGTTATCTGTCTCTGGCTGTTGTCTAAAGTTAGGGTTCTAGTACATTTTTAAGCTGCATTCTGCAACCTATTAGGAATTTTGGCAGCTTTAAACCCAATTGAAATTCTTTTATTATGCAATGATCATTGTTTTTTCTTCTAATTGATAAAATTATCCTTAGATTTCAAATGTTTCCATTTTCAGATTGTTGAGCTCCATGGAGCTATAATTGTCTATGGAAGCTTGATCCTCAAGTAAAATGTTTAAACATGGGGAATTTATGCTCTTTATATCCCCCCTTTTCTTTCTTGTTTTCTGTTTTTGCTGTAACGGGGCGGGCTATGTGACAGTGCTTAGCCACTTGGGGCCCAACACCATCAAATTTGAGGACAATGAAGTAATTTTTTTGGTTAGCCCCAATGCTATCAACACAGGAGCTTATTCAGTGTGCGCACTTACAGTGGGGAGGCAGTGAGGGAGCGTGGAGTAATAGGCATGACTTGTTGAAACGGTGGGCAAGGCACTATCATTTTGTTCTGATTTGTAAAGTTATAATCTCTTTAAAGCCCATATCTTCCTTGGGCAAAAAATTGATAAATGGACCCACCACTGCTCCAAAAAAAGGAGCTCTTGCTACCATACTTACCTGATCTCTGGTGCAATTCTTGTGAGCTTAGGGCATCAAAGCTCTGCCTTCTGTCTGGGCTGCCAGGAGAATGTTGCAGAAAGCAGCAGCATTTCATTATGTGGCACCACTCTCTGCAGCATTTAGGATCTGCCTACTGCCTGAGGAAGGAGAATGCAAAGAAGTCGGGTAACATCACCAGGCTGGACTGAAAGCACCTGAGAAATTAGTATGAATATTGATTTGTATATTAAAAGGTGGTGCTCCATAGCTTTTTCCGGGTTGTACCGGCTTTCAGGGGATGGGGTGTGCTGTCGAACTCGACTTGAGTTGGTACCGAGTATTAGCTATTTAATGTCCTGTATTGTTTCCCTTTTCTCTTTCTTCTCTTTTCTTCTTTCTTTCCCTTTGCTATCTTTTCCCTGTACTGCCTAACTTTCTGTCTATGGGTGGGTGGTCCTCTTAGGTCAGCCTTGCCCCCTATTGGGGATCCTCTAGTCTAACTGGACCCCACCAATGGTAGAACTTTATATTATATGGAGAAGGGTCATTAGAAGGTCTCCCTTGCATGGTTTATGGATGTTTGTAATGAATGTATTCTACTCTATTTGTGCATAACCCTTCACTGTATTTTTCCTTGAAGGCGATTGGTTTTTGTCACAATTTGACTCAATTGCTTTTTCTCTTGTTCAGATTTATGTCGCCTATATGTTGGCATTGTTGTAAAATGAAAAACGTTAATAAACACATTGAAACATAAAATATGGTGCTCCAAGGGGCACGGGAATACAGAAAGGGGAGTCAGACCTGAGCATGAGTGATCATTTGCTTTGTTATTTTAATTTTTTGATTAGGTATGAAGGTGCCTTTACAAGGGTTCAGAGATCTGTGACCCTAACATCCCAACTCTTCAGCTGATTTTGACACCTGCCAGTGACTGCCTACAGACCTCCATTCCCCTTTCTAAATAGGAGGTTCCAGCTGGACAGGCTTGCATTTTGGAAGACGTTTTTCATTTTACAATGCCAACATATAGGCGACATATCTATGTTATTTTAATTATTATTTTATTATTATTATTATTTTATTTTATTTTAATTTTTTGATTAGGTATGAAGGTGCCTTTACAAGGGTACAGAGATCTGTGACCCTAACATCCCAACTCTTCAGCTGATTTTGACACCTGCCAGTGACTGCCTACAGACCTCCATTCCCCTTTCTAAATAGGAGGTTCCAGCTGGACAGGCTTGCATTTTGGAAGCCCAAAAACACAACTGTATGACGTGTCTACTAATTTGTGGACCTGAGTTGTTATCTAGAGTGTTTGGCATTTATAAAAGGGAAAATCTGAGCTGGTTAAAAGCCACCAATCTTTATGCCCATTTGGTAAATATTTAGGAGAGGCCCTTCCTTGACAACAAGTCAGCTCTGTGGGTGTAGTGCTGTGTTTCCCTCTATTTAGAAAGCAAGCTTTTTGTTGATCATAGAAATCCTTCAGCTAGTGTCTATTTCAAAACCCTAATCTCAGGTAATTTTAGACATGCCAAAATTCCAGCATTTTTAATCACAAAACCGCTATGCAGATCTTGAACTAATAATACACCACAAGCAGTCTCCAAACATATAAAGTATTACAGACGTATGCAACTAAAAAAAGTAGAATATGAATACACAGGATTGATATAAGTAAGAAGTAGAGAATGTCTATATATGCAGTGAAGCCTGCTTGTTATACTCACTGTGGAGCCTAAGAGGTTAATCCTGCACATTGTGTAAAAAGGCTGTTTCTCTGATCCTCTCCTTCTTTCACTGTCCCTAATCTATCTGCTGATTGTACAGAGCCTTGAAGGCACTCTGTACATGCTCAGATTGGTGTGTAAGGCTAGAAAGTTTTTCTTTTTTGGGGGAGGTTGCATGTGATCAGTGGGAAGAGCAGTATCATCTAAGTACAACAGATACAAAGTTTATTGGAGATATAAAGAGAGCAACCTACAGTGTATAAACACATCAGTGCTTGTGATATGGTAGTGTGGATTATCCGCTCTAGAGGAGGACGCCGTGCGGTGATAGAATGTGTAACCGATTGTCCTGGCCACGCTGGTGGCTTCCAGCGCTTCCTGAAAACTCGGGTGCACTCAGAGGTATCCAATGATGTCACATCCAGGTCCAAGGGGCGTGTAGGCGGTACGTGCGTTTGGAGTATGCGTGCCCCTTCTTCAGCAATCCTTGGTGTGTATTGCTAGAAAGTTTTTTTCTTGGGAGGGTGCATATCAGAGGTATCAAATGGGTGCATATGATCAGCATAGGGCCAATCAACACTGTCCAGACAGAGGGTCAGGGCTCATACAGCCTTATAGTACAGTCAGAGGAGAATGAAAACTCCTACAAGCTGTAATCAGTGCTCCACCAGTCACTGATAGAAGCCACAAGACTGCTATATACTGCTGATGAGAAAAGGTATTTAACAGTTTATATTTACTAAAATAATTGCATTTCCATGTTCTATGTACTGTGGGGGTCCATATATAGGGAATGAGGGTCCTGGGTTTAGTAACACTTTAAAGTGTATCCTAGCACCCCCTATATGTGGTGCCTGCATTAGTGTTTTTTTATTTCAGGCTTTTTTCCTAAATTTTCACCTGCATATCCTACAGTAAACCACTTTCTGTTCTAATCTGACAATGCTCACTCATACACTATAAATAAAAGAGGAGTGTTGCCACCCCAGGGCAGGAAGCCTGTTGGGACTACATAACACCCCCTTCTAGTCTTCATAATGTAATGTGTTTTGTTGTACACAGTGGTGAACTGGGCAGGGCCGATAGAACTACTTGAGATAACACTGCAGAGTCTACAGAAAGTTAGGAGCTTTCTGAATTTCTGGCAGGATCAACTGGTATTTTTTACACTTATCGGAACAGAAAATACAAATGACTTTCAGTGTTATATTTAGATAAGGTCATTGTCAGGGTTTAAATACACTTTAGGTTAACTTTGAATACCCAATTAAATTAAATGACTTAAAAAAAACAGGGTTTTGCATGCACGTGATTAAATGATTGAAGTGAATGAACCACCACATTCACTAAATGAACAATTACTTTTCAAAGTGAAAATGTTCTAATGCTTTAGTAAATCAAACCTGATGTTAAATGTGTGACAAATAACACGTTTTTTAATAAGGCTATACACAGAACAATTATGCTGTTTAAAGCACCAAACAGATATTACCTTTCATCAGTCTGCCACATTCAAATCAACAAAAGATGAATTCTGAATCCAATTTGCACTCATTAAATAAGCCTACATGTCTGCACGCTGTACGAGTCAAAATTCATTATGATGACAATTAATGAGAAGAAACACTGTGTATTCTTGACACTGATATACAGTTGTTTTCATGCCCTATGTACCTGGAAGTCATTACCTGCTCATATATATCCTTGTTTCTATCACTCTCTAAGAATTTGAACCACATTACAGCATAAAAATTGCAGATTGTGGCCTATCAAAGTTTCATTTAGAAAGGTCATTGTAGCAGACGATGGATTTTAAATCATTTCACTTTTCACTTTTTAACAAAGACTAAAAGTTTGCCACTTAACACATTTTAATCGACTTTTACAGGCACAGTTTAGCCAATTGCTTCAAGAGAAAAAAAGAAACAAATTTAATCGCACGGAACTATTCATGTAGAGGTATGTAATCTTCTAGTCAACATTTCAATGTAATGGAAATCACAAGGAACAAAGCCCCTGACATTTTTTTTTTTTGCTCCAAGGATATCTGACATGCTACATTTATTTCTTAAAAGTTTAATTTTACCGACTTAGTTTAAATTCCCTTTTTGGTTCTAAATTTTCTATGGATAAATCTATTTTATATGAATAATTGTATAGAACATATATGTTTTCCCACTTGTTTTAGGGTTGGGCAGTCTCAGTATAGCTTGTTTGGGAATAAAAACTTAAAGCGGAGTTCCGGTCTCAAAATCGACTTTATACCATCCGCTTGCTGTAATGTAGCTGAAAAAGAATTGGATAATTTAATTTTTTTTTATTTACTTACCTTGTTATTAAAGAAAATATACTTACCTTCCTTCCTCTTCCTCCCTCTGCAGCCACGGCCGCCGACATCACTTCCTGCTTGCATTGACTCCTGGGAGCGATGACAGTGGCCCTGCTCGTCACTTCCAGTGCAGGCGCGTTATTCCCTGCTGAACTGCTGAAAAGCTGTGCAGGGATGACGCTCCTGCCCCGGAAGTGACAAGCAGGGCCGGTGCAGGGAATTTTGGGACTCCAACGGCACCGTAGAGGACACCTAAGAGGACGCTCCGGCTTCAGCTGCACACACCTGAGATGGCAGCGCTGGACAAGACATTTTCAAGGTAAGTATTTCTTCTAAAAGGAAAGTGAAACCAGGGACAGTTCAGAGGCTATCATTGCTGAAATGCACTAGCCCTGACTGTCCCGGGTGTATCTTTATCTAAAATTTTGTTTTGAGGCGGGAACTCCGCTTTAACACTAACTAAAAGCACTATGTTATATACAGAAATAGGATTACAATTAAAGTATCTGTCCCAAGTCCATTTATCAGCTACTGAGCTACATACTAGCTCCAGGGCAGTAAATTCACACACAATGCAGATGTGTAAGTGCACAATGGCTTCTTCCATCATACGCTTCATGCACAGGTGTTTGTTCTGTGACACATTCCCTGTAACATATATGTAAACCTTATATTTAAATTTTCAGTATAATTGGCATCATGCCTCCCCATAAATAGTTTTCTTAAGCAAATATTTTTTTGTAAATCTGTTGCAATGTTTCTTGACTGGAGGCATAGGCGTGAGCAGGGGGTGTGCTAGGTGTGCCTGGGCACACCCTAATCCCACCCGCTGCCCCCCCCCTCCAACAGCACTGCTGCCTTCCCTCCTCCCCTCTCCCACCAGCTCCTGCTACAGGCACAGGATTTCATTTACCGGCCTCTCCCTTTTATGAATGAGCACAGTGAGTGTTCATTCATAACTGAAGCATAGAAAACTGTTTGTGAATGAACAGGAAGCTGCTCAGCACAGACCACTGCATATTCATTCACTGTCCAGAGCAGCTAAGGGGAATCTCTGTCCTCAGTCCCTTTCTATGTCTCAAACCTGAGACATCAGGGGACTGTTAAGACCCATGGTATTTCACCAAAGCCCCCCAACAGAGCTTCTAAAAAAATATAAAAAATAATAAAACAAATGTAATTTATAAAAAAAAAAAAAAAAAAAAAAAACTACCAACACTCTCCACTGTCCTACTGAAACCTACCTCTGCCCTGCTGACTCTATCCACTGCTTACTGACACTGTCCATGTTTTAACCTCCCTGGCGGTATGATTATGTCAGGAATTATGTACCAAAAGCGGTACAATTTTTTTCATGGAAATTTGACGTTATGTATTATAGGCCTACAATTCTTAGTAATTACTGACTTAAACCTGACCAAAACAAGAGTCTAGTAGACATCCCAGATGTGATAAATATGAAACACAAACACATGGATTATAATCGAATCAATAATATAATTTTATTATATAATATATAATATATATAATAAAATTATATTATTGATTAGATTATAATTCATGCGTTATATATCATATATATATATATACAGTGGGTACGGAAAGTATTCAGACCCCCTTAAATTTTTCACTCTTTGTTATATTGCAGCCATTTGCTAAAATCATTTAAGTTCATTCTTCTTCCTCATGAATGTACACATAGCACCCCATACTGACAGAAAAA